>NC_133121.1:194441519-194748905 GCF_033568475.1 Henckelia pumila
ACAATCCAGGTTGGAAGGATCATCCCAATCTTAGATATGGAAACCCTCCGGTGAATCAGCCTGCACTTCACATGCAACCAAATAATCAAGCATATAGGCCATCATATCCTCCACCACAAAGTCTTCAAATTCCAACGCCTGGTGAGTTTCTAGAAAATATAGTTAAGGATCTTGCAACTAACACTTTGAATTTTCAATAGGAAACTCGAGCAAGTATCCAACACTTGAACACCCAGGTGGGGCAGTTGGCAACCGCCATTAACAGGTTGGAGGCAAAAAATTCTAGCAGCTTACCATCACAGATAGTTGTGAATCCCAAGGAGAATGTGAGTGCAATCACCTTGAGGGGTGGAAGAGAGTTGAAGGTTCATGAAGAAGAGGTGAAAGAGCCAGTACAGAACGAAGATGAGGAGAAATCCAAGGTAGAGGAGACTGAGCTTAATCACGAAGAAGCACCAAGAGGTAAATTTCCTCCTCTTTCTGAGTGTTGTTGTAAACCCTATGTAGCCCCTTTTTCCCTTGCATTGAAAGAGTCTTAGGAAGTGATGAAAGATATCAAGGGTTTGTAATGAAGGTTTTTTTTTGTAGATGTGAGGTCCAGATATTCCATTGTTAGATGCTATTAATAGCAAAGTACCTCGCTAATGGCTAAAGTTTTTAAGAAGAAATTATGTTACTGTGAAGAGAAAACACAAACTGAAGGGGTTTCAGAAAAGTTGAATTTGGGAGAACAGGTCTCTGCTATCATTCAAAGAAACGTACTCACAAAAATTCAAGGCATCAACGTATGTTTTCGATTCCTTGTAAAATAGAAGATGTTCAGCTTGAGACGACCATGTTAGATCTAGGAGCATCGATCAATGTCATGCCAAACTGTTTTTATGCTACTTTAAAACTAGGACCTTTGAATGAAACTGAAATTGTTATCCAGATGACTGATAGATCTACTATTCATCCTAGGGGTGTGTTAGAAGATGTTTTTGTGCAAGTTGGTAATTTGGTCTTTCTTGCTGATTTTTATGTTCTTGACATAAAAAACAATGATTTGAATAGTCCAATTTTGCTAGGAAGACCATTTTTGAAAACTTCAAAATCTATCATAAGATATTAACAATGACACTCTCACTATAGAGTTTGATGAGGAGATTGTTAAGTTTCATATTTTTGATACTCTGAAAATTCCTGGTTGTGAAAGTGTTGTTAACCATATGGATGTCAATAATCACTCGTCACTAGAACATAAGAAAGTTGTGAAAGGGGTAAGTTGAAGGAAGTGATGGCGAAACTTGTTGAGAATTTTCATGATAAAATTTTTCTTTATGACTTGCAGGTACCTAAAACTGAGTCAAAACTTCCTCCAGATAAAGCAATAGGAATACCAATTGGGAAAGGGAAACATAGTCAAGAGACGGGGACCAGCAAAAAATCAAAGAAGAACAAGCATAGACAGAAAATAACTACAAAATTGTTCAAGTGGGTGAAGGTGGACAAGGGAACCAGATATGAACCTCCATGAGGGATCTGAAGCATACAGTCGGGCCGACGACTGTAAACAAAGGAGCTTCTTGGGAGACAACCCAATGGGAGTATTTCTTTTCATTCTTAGTATTTATTTATTTTTGTTTTTCATTTTTTTCTTACATTGGGGACAATGTAAGATTTTAAGTATGGGGGAGAGGGACTTAGCCAGTCATTGAGAGAATTTAGCCATTTTTTATGAGGAAAAAAAAATTTAGAGCTCATAGTTTGTGATGAATTTTGACTGTTGAAAATCACTAGCCCATGATGATATCTAATTGATGACATGCATGCTTTTGAAAAATAAATGATTTGTCTAACCTTGGAACATTTTGATCTCCAATGCAAATTAGACTTTGATATGGTTCTTGAATATTATTTGGCAACGCATGAGTCATGGCTTGTGAATTGTATATGACATAGTAAAGGTCGTGTGAGCCTTGTGATAGTCTTAAGAAGTCGCTAGCCTATCAACCACCCTTTTGAGCTTAATCGCAAAAAAATAAAAGAAAGCAAAGAATGGAGTTAGTAAGATGAGGAGAGGAATTGGAATAAGGATTGAAATTCTAGTCCTACAAATTCCAAGAGCTAAATATGGAGGAGAATGTATGGAGTTGAGGATAACCGAGTGCAATTACTCGGATAGGTGAAAAAACTATAAAACTTCTCAATAGTTTAATTTGATTTGTTGGTGTGCAACTTGAGCTATTGTGGGGTTTTGCATTGAATGGATCTGTGGAGTGTGCATGAAACTTGCTAATGACCATACACACACACACGTTCGGGGCTATATCTCTAGTTGAAATGTCTGGATATTGAACTTGTTCCGTTGTTAGCATTTTAACGCCTTTCTTGATCATGAATTGAGTTAATTCTTGAGGTAAAAATGTGTAAATCATGGTTATTCTTCATTATGGATCATGAGCTTGAATGTATTTTTGATTTTGTGTTGTTCGAGGGCGAGCAAGGTTTAAGTATGGGGGAATTTGATGTGGTGATAATTTATTATGGTTATTTGAGTAAATTGATATAATTAGGAGAATTTGCATTGCTTTAATTCATTTTATAGTTCTTAATTATTGTTTTTGGTTGGATTTATGAGAAGAAGGAGAATGAGCAAAAGGTAGATGAATTTGAGAGGAAGATGGAAAAAGCTATTGCACAAGAATGAATTACGAAGCAGCAATGATCAAAAACTCATTTTTAATTTTAGAGAGCTTCAAATCCAATCTCCATCGTTCAAAATAAATTTCATGATGTTTTAAAGTAGCTGTCCAAATTTTAGCTCAATCCGATGGCTAGATCTCGAGATATAAAATGTTTAAAAACGTTGCGCGCTGGAAAAAAAATGAGCGGCCAGAAGAGAAAAATTGAGGAAAATTTTGACAGAGAAATTCTGGCTCGTTCCGTCAACTTCAGCGGATCGAGCCGGCGGCGCAGTTTGGGAAAAAAAATCATAAAAAGGAAATTTTTATTTTGTGGACTCTAGTCTATATTTAAGACTTTTAATTCCGATTTTCAGTATCTTTTATCAGACTTGGAGGCATAGAACGTGGAGAACATTTTGGCGGCTAGGTTTCTTTTCTTTTTTACTTAGATTTAATTTTATTTCATGAATTTTTCTAGAGAATTCATGAATATTGTTGGCTAAGTTTAATACTTGGTTGAGGAAGACGAACCCTTGAGTTTGTTTATTTGTGAGATTCAGTTTCATTGTTTAATTCTAATTGAGTATCAAGAGTTGTTTGGATTTGATTGCCATGCATGTGTGTTTGATTGTTGGCAGGAATTACTAATGATTTTTCATACAAAGTACTGCTAAATTAGAATTCAAATCTGTAATTGTTTGAATCATCTGATTTGTGAAGCAACTTCAATTAATAATCATCCGCTTGTGAGTTTATTAAATTTTAGGAACAACAATTGACTAGATTAAATACATTCGCTTGTGTATGTGTTGTCTAGATTCATCAGTTTTACTAGTTTGTATGATGCCTTGGAATTAAATCTAATCGCTTGTATTGGGTTGATTCATTGGTAAGGGTTAATTTAGAACGCTTGTGTCTAGTTAACTAAGATTAAGGTAAAACAAAAATATAATTTCCAATGATGAATATTCGATAGAATTACTTATTTTTAGATAATCAATGATCGAATGAATGATTTCAAGGGTGTAGTCGACCGATACCAAAGCTTGTTTTTAATTGATTTCTTTAGTATAATTTTCAATCTTGCATGTTAGTGATAAAATTTGAATTTAAGCGTTGTTACTTTTTAGTAGTTAATTCAAAACTCAAAACCCCCTTTATTTTATTTTAAAATAAAATAAATTTCACTTTTCTCGTGGGAACGATCCCTACTCTCACTACTGCATATTTTATTTATTTGAGTCGAGTCTGGTAATTTGGGCGCGATACGACTGATCGCAACCAGTTGTGGACAACGACGTTGTCGCAATATGTTTTGGGGTCGGAAAAGAGTTTACTATCCATTTCCATAAGTTGGTCTCCTTTTTGGGAATGTTATACTGCATCGGACAGGATAAGTACTGAAAGTACGTACTTTGATTCTAGGAAATTTTCAGGATTTTGTTATTATCCGTGGCAGAATGACCATTAAAATCAATTGGATGATATCTCTAGAAGTGAGATTCCAATATTAGGATCAGGACTGGTTGTAATCAGTTCAAGTATACCATAGGATTGTAATCATGCCACTAGAAAGGTAATCTGAAGTTTTCAGATAAGAAAGAGTGGTGTGCACGATGTGGTCACCATGCGATGAAAGTGTCAGGAAAGTTAGAGATACAGTGTACATGTATCCTGTCTTCTCATTGATGCGGACGAATGATACTGGAAGGGATTGTGCGTATCTGGAAGATAGCTGATGATAAGTTACGGTCTTAGCAAAAAAATGTCATTATTAAGATTCACAATCAGTGTTGTTGTTTCAGTTAGAGTTAGTATCCGGTGGGTAGTCAGAAGACTATAGAAACCTCGTGATATTTGAGTTATATATCAGAGGGATCGTGTTAATAGCTAGTTAGCAGTTATTGTGATAATCAACAGTAATTGAAGATCTTTTGGAGTCTCAGAGATTGCATAATTATAGTAATTGTGCAGAAATCTTGACGTAATTTTCTGGGTGATATGTTAGATTGTCATTGAAGTTGCCGAATGATTAGAATTTTTTATAATTGTGTTGTTCAAAATTCCAGTGGATTATGGAATTGCAGTTAGTAGATAGTTGTCAGGAAATTGATTTCAACGCTAGCTTGGGGTTCTCGATAGCAAGCATGGAGTTAGAACCGAGGTTAAGTTCTAAGATTGTCATTTGATATTTGATGTTTTTCAGTGAGGGATCAACCATGCATGTTTAAGTGGGGTCTAAGTGGTTGAAAGCTATTCGATCAAATGTTTGATTAGACCGGAGCTATCGGTAAATGTGATAAGTTGTGTTATGCATTACATTCTCAGGATTGCCCTGGATTTCAGTGATGAAATCTTTTTTTTTTTTTTTGGGGGGGGAGGGGAGGGAGAGTGTAGTAACCCAAATCCTAAATTAATAAATAGTCATTGATTAGTGGCATAATTATGTTTATATTGGGAAACATGATTAAGGGATTCTCAAATAAGTTTAAAGAGTTCAAAAATGGATTCAAAACACTCAAAAATGATCCGGAGGAGTTCAAGCTCTCGGGTGGATTGGAAGATCCAGAGCATTGCGAGTTCGGAAGCATTGTTTGAGATCGGAGGGTCCGAGGAGATCGGACGATCCAATCTCCATTGAATTAGATAAGATAAGAATCGAGATTTGATTGGTCAGCTGTAGGAGTTCGGACGATCCGAAGGATTAGGTCGGAAGATCCAAACATATTACGTAAACAGTGATGTCATAGCAAGGACACGTGTTTGGAGGGGTTGATTGGGGAGATCGGATGATCCGATCGCAGGGATCGGATGCTCCGAACTCCGTCTATAAATAGAGGTTGAGAGCCCTCATTTCAAATCGCACCATTCCCTCTTTCTCTCTCTTTCTAGCTAGTTTTAGGGCTTTTTGAACATTCTATTTAAGGGAAAAGAGGCGACGAAGCGCTGCCAAAGTTGTAGCGGAGTTGTGCCCAAGTTTTGGGGCTATCACCATCAGTGGGCTCATGACGGACGCAGGTATGGTCCGAGTTGTCTGAAAATATTAGGGAGTATTTAATAGCTTACTTAATGCTTTTAGAGCATGATTAGTGATGCATGGATATTTTTTATTTCAGTGTTGGAATGTAGATATGTGGCATCTAGGAGTATATCATTGAGGTACGGACGTATTATCCGAGATAGCCTGGTATAATATACATAATCTATGTTTGCATGTAATATGTGGCATTGGTTATGTGTGCATTATTATGACACAGATATTATGCTGCATGCATGTCATGTTGAGCATGTTATCTTATTTATATTACTGGTAGATGGGTCGCTCAGCCCCATATTTTTAGTTGATGGATTTCATGGACTTTGATCCGGATATATCCACAGTTTTATGGTATGGGAGCCACCTCCTGATGCGATGGTCCAGCGTGCTACATACCATGACATCTTTGACTGAGCAGTTTTCTGGATAGATTTCTAGTACCCTACACTTGCATTTGCATTCATAGCGTGTGTATATTCGTACTCTCGTACTGTGCTTTAATGCTCACGTCCAGTGTTTTCTGTTTTTTTGGACACCCTACTCGTCGAGACAGTTGCAAGTGTTCCACCAGGACTTGGGATTTATGTGGTGACCAAGCAGAGATACAGGAGTAGTAACTAGGTTATATATAGATTCTAATTCAATTGAGTTGGATAATTGGATTTGTTTTACAGGTTGTATTCTGTCAGACCAATATTTATTTGGTTTTCGTAGCTTATCTCTAATTATCGTTTATTGCATGCTTATTTAAGCTTAAAACTCTGATTAGTAGTGCATTCGGGTTAGGGTCACTACATCACGGTCGTTGTACAACAAGCATATGAATCAATACTGACCTTGGCCAATATGCCTCTCATCTCTCCTTGGCCGCTTAAACATTCATTCTTTGGAAGGGCCTCTCCGGGGCTCAATCCGGAGTACCAATCCTGTACTGCTACCACAAGAATACATACAACATCAAAATATTTTTCATGCATCATCATTCATCATCATACTTCATCATTGTCATGTAACATCATCATCATACTTGAACTTCTCATAAACGTTCATAAACATTTCATGCCTTTGAATCTTTTCTTGCTTAAAAATCATGCATGCTATTGAAAAAAAAATGAGTTCAACAACTTTACATTCGTAAAACTTTATGCTTCCATAATGAACATAACTTTCGTGATGAAAAATTACATGTAAGTACAAAACATAGCTAAATCGATCCATGTGAATCGTTCTTTTCGTTTTTTGCATCAAAACTTAAAACTTTTTGCATAAGAACTCTTAAAAATACTTAAAACACCTTAAAAGATCATAAACATGAATTTTTTAACGTCAAAAACACGTGTTGAAAATTTGGAAAAGAACACTACGGGCTAGAGAATGCAATACTGCAGGCTCCAGCCTGATAGATCAAGCTCGAGCTTGAAAATATGCAGGCTCCAGCCTGATTGGGTGCGCTGGAGTATGCATTTTTGCGCGCTCCAGCCTAAAGCGCACTGCCTGTGCACACAGGCAGGTTCAGGAAGGGTACTAAACACATCTCCTTCATTTTTAAATAATTTAATACGCACTCAAACATTTAAACATCAATTTCTGACAAGGAACAGATTAAAAACATGACATAAACTCATATAACGATTCATTCTCAAAGTATTTGAACCCAAAAATGCATCAACATAACTCAACACGAAAAAATTCTTAGATTCAAACATGTTTTCTCACCAAATCTCAAAAAATCTTTTCTAAAACGTCAAGAACGATACATGTATCACAATTATACATCATGCTCTTCAAATCAATGCAACATACATAACTTACACATCAACAAGTAGAATTTTCATTAAAAAATACATATATTCTTGAATTGTGGTTTCAAAACATTAAAAGCTAGTCTTTGATTGTTGGTATGGAGAAATCCTTGAACTCGGGTGCGAGTTATCCCTACGAACGAAGGATGACCAAACCTCTTCTTGCTATGGGTGGACATAGATTTTTGAATGGGGTAGGGGATAAGGAAAGGCGGCATGAAGGGGAGAGGAAGAGGAGAGAAAAGTTTGACGCAACTACTTTGGGGTATACTAATGGGCCGAAAGATGGCCCGTTGATTTTATATTCTTTAAGGCTTTCTCCACTCCGACTTTTAAAAAAAAAGTTACATCTTTTGTATTAAAAGTATGCAGAACCAAAACATTTAACTTAAAATTTTTCTTACACTACATTCGTAGGCAAACCTCGACTCCTTTGGTCTCCGTAAATCATTCCATACCTGGAAAACATTAAAATAACATGAAAATAATAAAACATTGGCATAACATATAATAACTTTTTAACACTCCTAAATAAAATACATATAATTATAAAAAAATTTAATTAAAACATTTTAAATCCTCGTGAGAGGGTTAGTGGACTAATAGACCTTACAATCTACCTTCCTTAAAAGAATTTCGTCCTCAAAATTTGACTTACCAAACAGCTCTGGATAGCAACTACGCATATCATCCTCAGTCTCCCACGTAGCTTTCTCTACCAACTGATTACGCCACAAAACCTTAACCATTCCGATTTCTTGGTTTCTCAACTTTGTGACTTGTTGGTCCAAGATTTGAACAGACATATTCTCATAAGACAAGTTTGGTGTCCAATGGTCTGGTTCATGATGAACCACATGGGATGTGTTCGAGACATATTTCCTCAACATGGATATTTGGAACACGTTGTGTACATTCGATATATTTGGAGGTAAGGCAACTCGGTAAGATCGAGCCCCACCTTTCTCTAGAATCTCGAAAGGTCATATGTATCTCGGACTCAGCTTCCCTTTCTTTCCAAACCTCATTAATCCCTTCAAAGGTGACACCTTCAGAAAAACATGATCTCCAACCTTTAACTTCAACTTATACGTCGCTGAACGGCATAGATTTTCTGACGACTTTGGGTTTTCTGCATTCTATCTCTGATCGAGGATACTAGATCCAACCTCATCCCAATGCAAAGGAGTTTTACACTTCTTCCCATACAAGGCTTCATATGGAACCATACCAATCGTCTCTTGGTAACTGTTATTGTAGATGAGGCAAATTCGACTCCCAACTACCTCTAAAATCGATTACACAAGCTCTTAGCATATACTCAAGAATCTAGATAACTCTCTCTGACTGCCCATATGTCTGTGGGTGAAATGATGTACTGAAAGCCCACTTAGTACCTAACCCACAGTGCAAACTCACCCAAAACCCCGAAGTAAATCCAGGGTCTATACCCCATGTAATCTGACTATCCCTTGAATGTACAATTCTGCATACTGATTCATCGAGAAAGTAGTCCTAAACGGTAGAAAAATGATCTGACTTCGTCAATTTGTCAACTATCACCCAAATAAAGTTCATATTTTGTGGTGTAACCGGCAATCCTACCACGAAATCCATGGTGACATCCTCCTACTTCCACGTGGGAATCGGAAGTGGTTTCAGAAGAATTGTTGGACTCTGATACTCCTCTTTAACATGCTGACATGTTAACACTCGTTTACGAGCTTAACAATGTCTTTATTCATGCATGGCCACCAAAACTACAACTACAGATCCTTGAACATCTTTATACTCCCAGGGTGAATGGAATACGGAGAAGTATGAGCCTCAGTAATCACATCTTCCCTCAATGAGTCAATTGCTGGCACCCACATTCTAACCTTGTACTGCACGATCCCATCCTTCACTGTGTAAAAGGTATTACCCTTAGCCTCATCTCTGCTTTTTCACTTGATCAACTGCTGATCCAACACTTGGCCAGTTCGAATTCTGTCAATCAAATTCGGCACTATTGATAAAGATGCCAAGCTTCCCAACTCCCTAGGTTCAACTAATTCCAAACTCAATCTCTAAAATTCTGCAATCAATTCCTGTTGTGTTGTCAATTGGTTCAAAGTCTCAGACTTGCGACTCAAAGAATCTGCCACCACATTAGCCTTACCCGGATGGTAGCTAATGCCGTAGTCGTAGTCCTTAACCAACTCCAATCATCTCCTCTCCGTCATATTCAACTTCTTCTAGGTGAATAAGTACTTAAGAATCTTGTGGTCAGTGAAAATCTGACATTTCATACCATAAAGATATTGTCTCCACAAATTTAGTGCGAACACCACTGCTTCCAACTCTAGATCATGAGTCGGGTAGTTTCTCTCATGAACTTTTAGTGTCGTGATGCATAAGCTATCACTTTGTAATCTTGCATCAAGGCTGCCCCCAATAAATTCTTAGAAGCATCTGTATAAACCACAAATCGACATGTGCCTTCCGAAATTTCTAGCACTGGCGATGTCATCAATCTCTCCTTTAGTTTAATGAAACTCTCCTCGCACTCGTCTGACCACTCGAACTTCACACCCTTCCTGGTCAATGACGTCAATGGTAGAGCTATCTTGAATAAATCCTTAATAAACCTCCGGTAGTAACTTGCAAGACCCTAGAAAATCCAAATCTTTGTAGCATTCTTCGAAGCAACCAATTCCAAATCGCTTCCACATTAGCTGGATCAACTTCATTCCCCTTACTCGAGACTATGTGACCCAAAAATATGATTTGCTCCAACCAAAAATCACACTTTTTGAAATTCGCATACAGTTGATTCTTCTTCAAAGTCTGCAATATTTTAGTTAGATGTTGACGATGCTTATCCCAACTACGAGAGTAGACCAATATTTCATATATGAAGACTATGACAAACTGGTCCAAGAAAGGCTGAAACACTCGGTTCATCAAATCCATGAACGCTGCCAGTACATTCGTCAACCCAAATGTCATAACCAAAAACTCATATTGACCTTAACGAGTTCTGAAAGCCGTTTTCTGGATATCTCCATCTTTCACCTTCAACTGATGGAAGCTTGATCTCAAATCAATTTTGGAGAACACCACCGCCCCTTGAAACTGATCGAACAAATCATCTATTCTCGGTAGTAGATACTTGTTCTTCACTGTGAGTCGGTTCAGCTCTCTGTAATCAATGCACAACCTCATCGACCCATCTTTCTTGGGAACAAAAAATACTGGTGCACCCAAGGGTGACACACTCGATTTGATGAACCCTTTGTCTAGCAGTTCTTCCTACTTATCTTTTAACTCTTTCATTTCGGTCGGTGCCAATCTATACGATAGCTTAGAAACCGGCGTAGTACCAATTACTAACTCAATTCCAAACTCCACTTCCCTAGCTGGAGGTAATCCCACAACGTCATCTGGGAACACCTCTGGGAACTCCCTCACTAATTCTACCTCTTCTAACTTCGATCAAGGAAAATCTACTTCTCAAGAGATACTCGCTAGGATGCCTAAACACCCCTTTCTCAACAACTGCCAAGCCTTACTTGCTGAAATCATATGAGGTAAAGTCGGCCTTGGTGTATCATAGAACACAAACGCCTCACCCCCCTTGCGGTTTCAATGTGATTGTTCTCTTCTTGCAGTCAATGGTAGCCCCGTGTTGGGACAACCAGTCCAACCCAAAATTACGTCAAAATCTGTCATACCCAGCACAATAAAATCTGCACATAGTTTGTGACCCTGCATCTAAATTTTATAGTTTCTCACAACACTGTTACTCCTCAATTCTTCCCCTGAAGGTAAAAAAACATTAAGCCCCAAAATCAACTGATCTAGTACTACCCCCAACTTAGCCACAATGTTCACATACATAAAATAATGCGTAGAACCCAAATCAATCAAAGCACAAACAGGAAAACCAACAATTAATAATTATACCAGTGACAATAGAAGAGTCTGTATCCACCTTCTCCTGCTTCATGGAAAAAACTCGTCCCTTAATTGGCTCCCTAGAGTGGGGACAATCCTTCACGAAATGTCCCGGATTCTTTCAAAGAAAGCAGACACTAGATCCCATTATACATTGGTCTGGGTGGAACCTTCCACACTTTTGACATGCAGCCCTGATGTTAGTCCTGGGAGCACCACCGATTGCTGGTCATTGCCTTTGAGGCTTAGGCTGAATCGATAAATGTTGTTGTTGCAGCCTCCTCTGAGACATAGACTGATACGGCCTCTTTGTCCCAATCGCATGCTGGTCATGGCCTTGGTAGCTAGCCCTCTTTCCCTGAGCCTCCTTTATGATATCATTTTTGTCCTTCTCCGCTAGCATCATTTGATCCATAGCCTCCCTATAAGTTGTAGCCCCACTTAATTGGACATCACGACCAATAGAGGCATGCAGACCCTCCATAAAATGTTTCAAATCCTCTTCTGGTCTCTCAGAAATCAAGGGCACAAAGTACCGCCCCCGTTCAAAATTCTTGACATACTCCGCTATGCCCATGCTCCCCTAACGAAGCTCCAAGAACTCCATTGCCAACCGGTTCTTGGTACTCACAGTGAAGTACTACCCATAAAACAAATCCTTGAACCCATTCCACGTCAGTGTGGTCAGTTTCACATCAGACCGGGCTCCTTGCCACAAAATACGGGCATCGTCCCAGAACATAAAGGTAGCACACCTTAATCTATCTGTGTCTGTTAGCTGCATGAATTCAAATATGGTCTCCAACAACCCGATCCACTCCTCTTCCACAATCAGATTAGATGATCCCTTGAATTTACTTGGCCCCAAATTCTTGAACAGCTTGAATATGGGGTTCGTGATTGCTACAGTGCAGTTATTTCCTGTATTGGCCGTTTAAGCCTGAAGCAACTGCTGGATCTGCTCCCCTTGATCACGATTCTATTCCTGTAGAATTGCGGCTAGACCCGTAAAAAACTAATTATTCTTATTATTCAAATTGCTCTGATCATTGCCATCGTTGTTGTTCTGTCCTCTCTGAGTAGTCATAGTCCTGATGTCCAACATCATCCACACACTCAGTCACGACTTTTACATAGAAAACATAACCTTTAACATGCATACATCATAAATTTAAAATGCTATATAACATTTTATCACTTGAAACTTTAAAACTTACAGACATGAAGACGAAGCATCCGAGTCGTGGCGAGAATATATGCACGCACTGTATTACAGAACTAACCACTCTGATACCAAGCTGTAACGTCCCCGAAACACAAGGACGCTACTGAAATAACATCTTAAAATACTTAAGAAAATGCGGAAAAATAGAAATTTTTATTTAATGGAATTGTGTATCAAACAACAGTACTAAAATCGTTCGCAGAAGTTTTCCATCAAGCCCAAAAAAAATAAATAGTTTTCCCTTCAACTAAACTTTCAAGATGCACACAAAAATATAAAGATCTCTCTAACAGCGCGTTTTTGCATCGTCCTTTGCCGTACCGGCTACTCCGTTTCTTGTACCTCAACATACTCGTCGATAACAACATTAATATCCTCATCACCTACATCATTTAAGTATAGTGAGTCTAACGACTCAGCAAAAAACTTACATTCAAAGCTATTTCAAAATTAAAACGTAAAAACATGATCTTGACTAAATAAAAACATCATGCATAAATCATATATCATAAAATTATTCATTTTTGGGTGATGAAATACATGCAATTGTGTTAGCCACCATTTATGAACACATTGGGTTCTCGTGATCACGGTCGTTGTACAACAAGCATATGAAGCAATACTGGCCTTGGCCAATATGCCTCTCATCTCGACCTTGGCTGCTTAAACTTTCAGTTTTTGGAAGGGCCTCTCCGGGGTTCAAGCCAGAGTACCATTCCCATATTTCTACGACAAGAACACATACAACATCAAAATATTTTCTAAAAACGTCAAGAACGATACACGTATCCCAATTCTACATCATTCTCTCCGAAAAATCACATAGAATCAATGCAATATACATAACTTACACATCAAAAAGTATAATTTTCATATAAAAATACCTATATTCTTTAATGATGGTTTCAAAACATTAAAAACTTGCCTTTGATTGCCGATATGGAGAAATCATTGACCTCGGGTGCAAGTTAGCCCTACAAACAAACGATGACCGAACTTCTTCTTGCTAGGGGTGGAGGCAGATTTTCGAATGGTGTAAGGGAGAAGGGAAGGCGGCATGAAGATTAGAGGTAGAGGAGAGAAAAGTTTGACGCAACGACTTTTGGGTAATGGGCCATAAGCTAGCCTGCTAACTAAAATAATATTCTTTAAGCTTTTCCCCACTCCAACTTTTAAAATAAAAGTTACACACAACTTTTGTATGAAAAGTCTGCACAATAAACATTATAACTTGAAAGTTTTCTTACACTTCGTTCGTAGACTAACTTCGATTCCTTTGGTCTCCGGAAGTCATTCTATACCTGGACAACATTAAACTAACATGAAAATAATAAAACATCGGCATAACAGATCATAACTTTTAACACTCCTAAATAAAATACATATAATCATAAAAATTAATTAAAACATTTTAAATCCTCATGATTGGTTTAATGGACTATTGGATCTTACAGTTTGATGCAGGGAATTGAAATTTGACAGTGTATTGGAACTTGTCTTGCTAGGGGATTTCTAGCATAATTCCGGCTTCACTTCCATGTAATGTGGAGGATCCATATACATAAAGTGTCCATGGTTGGCGCTAAGGATTCTGCATCATCAGTTCTCATCTCAACGAGAAAATCTTCAAGAACTTGTGCTTTAATAGTCGGGTGATGTTGGAACTCAATTCCATACTCACTCAATTCGACGGCCCATTTAACCATTCTACCAGATGACTCCGGCCCGACGAGCACTTTCTTGAGCAGATGATTGGTTAGAACCACCACTTAATGAGATTGAAAGTAGGGACATAACTTTCTTGTTGCAGTCACTAAAGCTAATGAATGCCAGCTTTTATATGCTGGTATACCGAATCTCTGCCCCTTACAACGTCCGGCTTGTGTAATACACAAGTTTGTTCTCTCTTCCTTCTTCAACCACTATTACATCCCTAACTACTCTCTTCCTTCTTCAACAAAAGTATCTCCTTCATGAGGTTTGGTCAGGAGTGGTGGTGTTGATAAATAAATTTTCAAATCTTCAAAGGCTTGCTGGCATGCTTCAGTCCATTGGAATCTCTTTCCTTTTCATAACACCTTGAAGAATGGCAAGCATTTGTCTCCAGATCTAGAATTGAAGCGGTTTAAAGCCGTTATTCTTCCGGTCAATTATTGTATTCCTTTCATGCTTTGTGGGGGTGTCATGCCTAGAACAACTTTGATCTTTTTGAGATTCACCTCTATGCCTCTTTGTGAAACCATGTAACCCAAAAAATTTCCACATCGCATGTCGAAAGAGAATTTTTTGGGATTTAGTTTCATCTAATACTTTCTCAATATTTCAAAACACTCTGAAAGGTCCTCCACATGTTTGTTTGCATGGATTCTCTTAACTAGCTTGTCATCTATGTATACCTCCATGTTTCGTCCAATTAAGTTTGCAAACATTTTGTTGACCAATCGCTGATATGTGGCTCCGAAATTCTTGAGTCCAAAGGGCATTACATCATAGCAATATATTCCGCGATCAGGGATAAAACTTGATTTTTCTTGATATTGGTGGTTAGGCCTATTTGATTGTACCCTTGGTACGCATCAAGGAATCTAAGTATCTTGCAGCCTGTAGTCGAATCGACAAAGATGTCTATGCGAGGAAACATGAAAAGATATTCTGGACAAGCTTTATTTAAATTGGTATAATATATTCAAAAATGCCACTTTCCTCCGGGTTTTGGGAAGAATACGACATTTTCAAGCCATTCTGGATACGAAACCAATCTGATATATTTCGATGTTAAAAACTTTTCAACCTTTGCAACGATATGTTTGTTTTTGTCTGGACCGAAAGATCTTTTTTTCTACTTGACTGGTTTCATTCGTGGGTCCACATTAATATGACGTAGTGCAAGTTCTGGAGGTATACCTGGTAAGGCCTCATCACCCCAAGTAAAGACATCAAAATTATGCTACAAAAAGTTCGTCAAAGCATTTTCCTCTTCAACTGGCAAATCTGATCCGATATTTAGGATTTTATTTGGATCTCCTGGCACTATCTCTATATATTTGAGGGTTTCTGTGGCCTTAATTCTCTCTTGCTCTTCTGATTCTCCCTCAATAAGGTGTATTTTGTTTCCATCAATATCATAGTCAAGCTTTTTCTTCTTTCCTTTCAATGAGTCTTCACAAGGACCTGACTATATACGACTTCCCGTAGAGTTCCGTAGGATAGATGCATGATATTCCGTCGCAAGCCGAATATCTCCGTTTGCCTGACCAATTTCGTCAGTAGTTGGAAATTTAAATTTCATATGTGGATGCTATTGCTTGAAACAGATTCAATCTTGGACGTCCAAGTATTACATTGTAAGGAGAAGAGGCCTTAACAATTAAGAATTTCACCATTTTGGTCATTCATTAGGGATATGATCCTAGAGAAAGTGGCAGCATGAGTTCCCCCGCTGCTTCAACTATATCTCCTACAAAACCGACGACATGAGTTTTCACTTGCATTTGTTGTGTGTTGCTGATTCCCATTTTCTGGAATGCCCCATAAAAAATGATATACGCTGAACTTCCAGAGTCCACTAGCATCTTTTTTACCCAAAAGTTAGAAATTGTGGCGGAAATTATTAATGCATCATTGTGTTTATCTCAAGAGGCTTCCAAGTCTGCATTTCCAAATGACACCTCTTCACTTTTTCTTGAAATCTCATGTACTGTTTGGGTGGAGACCGGGCGTCAGGATGGATGATCTCCTCTGACTGCACGCGCCAGATTTTTCCATGCATGATTTGTATCACCGCAAGTAGGCTATTGGGATATGTTTTGGTATTTGACAGAACATGAAGAAATATTTCTAAGCAGTCCAGTCGGACATTATATTGATACAGTTCAAGACCATTTCACATATCTAGTCCCAGTATCAAGACTGTTGAGGAAATGAATTATTCAAGACATATTTCAAATATAAAAAAGATTGTTGTAAGATCCAGACACTTTTATTGAAGAATGAGCAACATCATTAAAGTCCTCATAAATAATTATTGAAGATCTAGAGGAAAAGGAGACATGCATTTATGACAAAGATGAACGTTGCAAATATGCATATATAAATGTATGAAAGCTTCAGAAAGGAGTTAGAGAAAATTAGAAAACAAATATATACAACATATACAGTAGCAAGATACATAAAGATACAAGCTTATTGAGCACTCATAAAAGATTTATCTAATCTGCTCAACGTGCCACTTATACAATTCATTAGGGGTGGAAAATTTTATATAAATCCCGACCCGTCCCGATTCCCAACCCGATCCCGTCCCAAAATTTTCCCGACCCGATTAATTTCGGGATCGGGATTGGGATAGGCTACTCTTCCCGACGGGATTCCCGACCCGACCCGAATATAAAAATAATTTTTTTTTAATAATATTTTTTAATTAAAAAAATATTTTTTAAAAAATTTTATGTTTTAATATTAATGTTTTTATAATTATATACCATATAATTTTTTACATGGTGCAGGTGAGTATTTTTAAATGTTTTAAAAAAAATTTCTAGCATTTTATTAGATTGAGTCGTTTCATTTGGTATCAGAGCACGGTCTTTGGAGGGTGACTAGTTTGCTACGTGAAACTCAGAAGCCACACTACCGGTCTGTAAATTTTAAATGTTTTAATATATTTTACTAGGAGCATGTGTTTATGGTTTAAGAGTTTAGGTTAAGAAAGTTTTAAAATACTTAGTTATGCATTGCGATTTACGTGAAGAAATTGTGGTGATGCAGTATGGCTTCTAGACGAATTACCCGCCGTAGAGATGATCAACCTCCACCTCCACCTCATCCACTTGAGCAGCTTTCAGCATTGGAGAGGGCCAGTGCTAATATGATGGTGGGGATTACCAGGCTATTAGAGCATCAGACCACACGGCCTGGGTTGTCTCATGATGAGGGTGTCACTGAGCGGTTCCAGAAGAAGGGACCGAAGGAGTTCACTGGCACCACCGATCCACTCGTTGCTGAGGGGTGGATCCATTCCTTGGAGAGCATCTTTGCTTATATGGGTTTGACTGATGCAGACAAGGTGAGGTGTACGGTGTACATGATGAGGGATGATGCGGCCCTTTGGTGGGAGGGCGCAGTACGAGGGGTGAACCTGGAGACGTTGTCTTGGGAGGATTTTAGGCGGATGTTTTTCGCCAAGTACTTTACCGAGGACTTACGTAGCCAGATGATTCGAGATTTCATGAGTCTCCGACAGGGAGACAAGTCAGTAGTCGAGTACATCAAGAAATTTGAGCGGGGGTGTTACTTTGTGCCCCTGATTGCGGGAGATGCTCGGGAGAAGATGAGGTCGTTTATTGATGGGCTTCGGGCGGACATCAAGCATGATGTACGCAAGATGGATGTGGCTACCTACGAGGCAGCAGTGAGTAGGGCTCTTCAATCTGAGGATGGCAGGAAGGAAATCCTGCGAGAGCAGCAGAGCAATAGGCCGTTCCAGCCAGCGTATCATCGACCATCTTTGCAGCCCCCTGCGAAGAAGCAGTTCACTGGGCCATCCAAGGGCCCGATTCAACAGAGACCACCGCAGAGGCCTCTGGGACGCCAGCAGCAGCAGCAGAGGGACGCGGCCCCTAACCCTGGAGGAGTTCCTCTTTGTCCGAAGTGTCAGAGGCCGCATTCGGGCCAGTGCCTGGTTGGGTCGAATGTTTGCTATCATTGCAAGGAGTCGGGCATATGTCTGCTAGCTGTCCAAGGAAGAGGAACACCACTGGGAGGGTGTTTTTTATGCAGGCCGAGGAGGCAGACCCAGATACCTCCTTGATCACTGGTATATCCTATCTCTTACTTCGAAAATTTATGATTTAATTGTCTTGGTTATCGAAGGCATGTTATCTGGGTTATCAATCTGTATGAATAGTGTAAGAATTATGTTTTCTTGTGATTAGAAGTAAGGGGTTATTAGTAAATTATCTTTGGGTAACTTAAGTTTTGGTATGCAATGGTTGGGATTTTCTGCGTGCAGGGAGAATTCTAGTCGGGGGCAACTCCATGTTTGCGTTTCTTGATTTAGGAGCCACGCATTCGTTTATCTCCCTGGATTTTATCAGACGGATAGGTATCACACATGAGGTTGTTACCATAGGGTATGATGTCACCATTCCGTCTGGGCAGATTCTTACTACCACTAACATCATCAGAGGTTTGGATTTAGAGCTACAGGGACACTCCATCAAGGCTGATCTAGTGGTTTTGCGGATGACCGGGTTTGATTTGATTTTGGGTATGGACTGGCTGAAAGTTAATGGAGCTTCGATTGATTTCCGTCGGAGAATAATATCAGTGAAACCTGCTGAGGGCAACTCGTTTATTTTCTTTGCATCTCAAAGCAGCAGTGTTTTGAATATTATCTCCTTTGTTCGTGCGAGGAAATTATTGCGACGAGGTTTCCAGGGGTTTCTGGCCAGTGTTGTTACAGCGTAAGAACCGGATAGTAGATCTTTACAAGATATAGATGTTGTTCATGATTTCCGGATGTCTTTCCGGATGACGTTGCAGGAATTCCACCAGTGAGAGAGGTGGAATTCAGTATTGAGTTCTATCTCTAAGGAACCATACCGACTTGCTCCAACCGAGATGAAAGAGTTGAAGGAGCAGATTCAGGAATTATTGGAGAAAGGCTTTATTCGCCCTAGCTTTTTGCCTTGGGGAGCGCCAGTATTATTCGTGAAGAAGAAGGATGGCAGCATGAGATTGTGTATTGACTACGGAGAGCTCAACAGGGTTATAGTGAAGAATAAGTATCCACTGCCAAGGATAGAGGACTTATTCGATCAGTTGCAGGGAGCCTCGATATTCTCCAAGATCGATCTGCGATCTGGTTATCATCAATTGCGGATTAAAGATGCAGATGTGTTCAAGACTGCTTTCCGGAAATGTTATGGACATTACGAGTTCTTGGTGATTCCATTTGGGTTGACCAATGCTCCAGCGGTATTCATGGATCTCATGAACCGTGTATTTCAGCCGTATCTAGATCAGTATATCATAGTGTTTATTGATGATATATTGATTTACTCGAGGAGCATCGAGGATCATGGACAACACTTGCAGACAGCTTTGCAGACTTTGAGGGAGCATCAACTGTATGCGAAGTTCAGCAAGTGCGTGTTTTGTCTTGAGCAGGTGGCATTTCTTGGCCATGTTGTTTCTAGAGACGGGATAGCAGTGGATCAGTCTAAGGTAGAGGCAGTGCAGAATTGGGGGACTCCGAAGAATGCATTGGAGATTCGCAGTTTCTTGGGTTTGGCAGGATACTATAGAAAGTTTATCAAGGGCTTTTCTTCTATTGCAGTGCCCTTGACATCCTTAACCTAGAAGAATGCGAAGTTTGTGTGGAGTCCTGATTGTCAGAGGAGCTTTGACCAGTTGAAGAAAGCACTAACTTCTGCGCCAGTGTTGGCGATGCCAGTAGCACACGAGGAGTTAGTGGTGTACACCGACGTGTCTAAGCTGGGTTTAGGCTCCGTACTTATGCAGTGTGACAGGGTTATTGCGTATGCGTCGAGACAGCTGAAAATTCATGAGCAGAATTATCCGACGCATGATTTAGATCTTGCAGCAGTAGTATTTGCGTTGAAAATCTGGAGGTACTATCTGTATAGCGAGAAGTGCAAGATTTTCACCGATCACAAGAGCCTCAAGTACTTCTTCACCCAGAAGGAGTTGAACATGAGGCAACGCAGATGGTTAGAGCTGGTGAAGGATTATGATTGTGACATTAACTACCATCTGGGTAAAGCTAATGTAGTGGTCGATGCTTTGAGTTGGAAGACATCAGTGGTATCTTTCTTGTCAGTTCAGTTTCCACTTCAGAGACAGATTTAGAGGTTTGAGTTGGAGTTCTACTCGGACGGGCATGCGCCGAGTTTGGCAGTGTTGACAGTACATCCGAATCTTCGAGATCGGATCAGAGATGGACAGCCTGCTGATGAGGAGTTACAGCGATTGAGGCAGAGAGATGAGGCCAAGGGCAATCTCCTTTATACTGTTGTTGATGGCATTGTTCAGTACCGTGGTCGGATGTGGGTACTGAACGTTGATCAGTTGAGGATAGAGATCTTAATGGAGGCTCACACATCTCCGTACTCTATTCATCCCTGAAGTACGAAGATGTACAGAGATTTGCAATCATTGTATTGGTGGCCTGACATGAAGAGAGACATCGAACTATTCGTATCAGAGTGCTTGACTTGTAAGCAAGTCAAGGCAGAGAATCAGCATCCAGCAGGGTTGCTTAGACCTCTTGATAAGTGTATTTTATACACTTAATTTATATATGATTTTAATTGTTAATTATTTGTTTCGAGCAGATTTATGCGGAGTTTTGTTGTTTTTGTGGTTGAAGGAAATTATTGAAGTGTTGTGGAAAAGAAGAGAAAAATAAGAATTTAGAAGAGAGAAGAAAATAAAAAGGAAGAGAAGAGAAGTCAGGAAAAGAACAGACAAGAAAGATTAATGGGCTTTCCTAATGGGCTTCAAATTTCAGCGCTTGCTTTTAGCGCTTGAAGAAGCGCTATCGCGCTGTTCACGTGAAGATTGAAGATTGAAGTCAGAGACGTATACGCGTCCGCCTCGATTATTTGGAGCGCCCGCGCCTGTGGGATTTTTTATCGGGAAGGAAACTTTTAATAATTTCTTGGGCTCTTAGCTGGGCTTCTCATAACGATATAAAAGGGATTTTTCATCAGATTCAAGGGGGTTAGCCTCCACACACATATCTTACGTACAGATCAGAGACTTGAACGTGAGATTTTCTGAAGGATTTTGGGCATACTTGAAGAACGAAGACGGATATTGATCGACCGAACACGGTGTCGACGACGGATTTGTTTTCTTTATCTTTTGTTTACTTAATTCTAAATATTTCTGGATTTATGAATTATTGTTTTATTCAAAATTTTATTATGAACTAAACTTTTTAAGTCTAGAGGTTGATGAAACCTGGTGTAGACGCTTTCATGAATTTTTGATTTTATTGAATTGAGTTTCTTCTAGATTAATTGTTTTTCTAGAATTGATTGTCTTTTCAATTACCTGATCAATAATTGAATTGTTATATTTATTTGAAATCTGGCACTCGGGAGAGGAGATTTTGAATAGGACCATTAGAAAATACACTGTTAATTATTTATATAACTCGGGAGAGTATATAATTTTAACAGAGCTTTTAAAAAAAACATTGTTTCGAATTGATCACTGCAAGTAGATTCTTAATAGGGATATTGGAATTGAATTGTAGTTGATATATTTTATTTGGCACTCGGGAGAGGGAATAATACACTTAAGTGTTCTTGGCTATTAATTGACTAGAATTCATGAAACTAAATTAATTAGGATTGATTGTTCTTGAAACCAGGTGAAATATAAACCTCTAGACCATTTTTCTCTGATTGATTATTTCTGAAAGTTGTGTGCGTGCTATTAAAATTCATTGATTATTTTATTATTCTGCAAAATTATGAGATTTTGATTTTCTAGATAA
This sequence comes from Henckelia pumila, assembly GCF_033568475.1. Lineage (NCBI taxonomy): Eukaryota > Viridiplantae > Streptophyta > Magnoliopsida > Lamiales > Gesneriaceae > Henckelia > Henckelia pumila. The sequence goes on from NC_133121.1 coordinate 194,463,718, forward strand.
AGTTTAGACTATTTTAATTACAAACACTGAATATTTTTATTTTACTCTCTGTGGGATCGATACTTGATTTTATCACTATATTAAAACTTGACACTCGTACGCTTGCGAGTATTTTTCACAACAAGTTTTTGACGCCGTTGCCGGGGAGTAAATTTTTATTATTTTTTAGTCTTGTTACCAATTAGTCTAGATTTTAATTTAGAGTTTTTTATTTTATTTTAATTTAAAAATTAATTTCTTCTTATTTTTAATTGCAGTTTGTGCGACGATCTCAAAGTGCGAATTCTTTACTGTTTGACCCGAAGATCGAGCGAACTGCACGTGCTTTGAGAAGAGCGAGAAGAAAAGAATTAAGGAACATGGCTAAAGAAGAAGTAAATCAAGCTCCCCTGGTGCCAATCAGAGATCACTTCAGGCCAGTAATCCAGGCTCACTACTCTGGAATAGCTCGTGGAACTACCAATGCTAACAATTTTGAGCTAAAGCCTGCCTTGATCAACATGGTTCAACAGAACCAATTTAATGGGAGCGCCACTGCTGATCCTCACCTACACCTACTCACTTTCTTGGAGATAACCGATACGGTAAAAATTAATGGTGTGTCTGAGGATATTATACGCTTACGCTTGTTTTCGTTTTCTCTCAGGGATCAAGCAAGGAGTTGGTTGCAATCACTGCCGCTAGGAAGCATTACTACTTGGGAGGGAATGACAGAAAAATTTCTTGCAAAATATTTTCCACCTGCCAAATCCACCCAATTGAAGATCGAAATCAGCATTTTCCGGCAGATGGAGTCTGAACAGCTCTACGAGGCATGGGAAAAGTATAAAGAATTATTAAGATGTTGTCCTAACCACAATTTTGCAAATTGGGAACAGATCGAGTGGTTTTACAACGGACTAAATGCGCCTAGGGGATGAATGTGGATTCTGCAGCTGGAGGTACTATATTTGCAAAGGACCATGTACAGGCCTACGATATGCTGGAACAGATGACGGTCAATAGTTTTCAATGGCCATCTGAGCGTATGAGGGTCAAGAAGCTAGTTGGAGTGTATGCAGTGGATCCTCTCACATCGATCACCGCTCAATTATCTGCACTGACTACACAGGTAGCTGCATTGAATGAAGTGAGTGTTACAGAACCAGCATGTGTTCCGGGTGCTATGGACGAATCTCACTATCCTGAACAAGTGCAGTACATCAATCAGAGAGGTTATGGAGGCTATCGAGGTAACCTTATTCCCAATACTTATCACCATAGTTTGAGGAATCATGAAAATTTTTCTTATGCTAACAATAACAATGTGTTGAATCCTCCGGGGTTCATTACAAATAAGGGTGAGGTTAAGTCATCTTTGAAGGATGTTGTTAGTACTTTCGTGCAGGAATCGAGTAAGAGAATGACGAGGACTGAGACTCGCCTGGACAGCTTGAAGACACACATGGCCAACATGGGTGCTGTATTGCAATCCATGGAGACTAGCATTGGGCAGTTGGCGAACGCACTGAAAGACAACAACCGCGGCCAGTTCCCTAGCAACACAGAGGTAAATCCGAAGGAGCAGTGCAATGCTATCATGTTTAAGAGTGTAAAGCAAGTAGATAGAGAAGAAATCCAGCCATCCGAAAGGACTAAGAAAGCTGTAGTTGAAGAGAAGGAAGTCGAGAATAAGGAGCCTGAACCTGAGCCGAAACCGATGTACAAGCCTCCACTGCCATATCCTCAGAGGTTCAAGAAGAAAGTTTTAGATGAGCAGTTCTCCAAATTCTTGGAGATTTTCATGAAAATCCATATCAACATTCCCTTTGCTGATGCTTTGGAACAAATGCCGAATTATGCAAAGTTCATCAAGGAGGTGATGTCCAAGAAAAAGAGGCTGCTAGAGAATGAGGTGGTGAGTCTAACTGAAGAATGTAGTGCCGTTCTACAAAAGAAGATGCCACAAAAGTTTAAGGATCTAGGGAGTTTTACTATTTCTTGTTCTATTGGTGGTTCTCATTTTACTACTGCACTTTGTGATTTAGGGGCCAGTATTAATTTAATGTCATTATCTATTTACAGGGCCTTAGAGTTTGGAGAGATGAAATCGACCATGATTTCATTGCAGTTGGCGGATAGCAGCAGTACATACCCACTTGGAATTGTTGAAGATGTTCTACTCAAAGTGGATAAATTCATATTCCCCGCGGATTTTGTGATCTTGGACATAGAAGCAGATCATGGTGCTCCACTGATTTTTGGAAGACCATTCTTGACCACAACGGATGCCAAAATTGAAGTGAAGAAGGGGGAATTGTCGATGGGTGTGGAGTGCGAACGAGTGATTTTTAATCTATTTACGAAAGCACCTAATCCACCCATCGAAGAATTTGTTGGAAAACGCGGCTATCAGATCAATTAGGATTGATACCCGGTGCAGCGGAAGTTTAAAATTTTTATATGGAACGATTCCATAATGGGTATCAACCTTACGATTAAATTGTGTGTGTAAAAATCAAATAACGATTATAAAATTTTTACCTTTAATCTCGAATCGAGATTTTGGACACCAACAGATTTCTCTGCTCTTGTTGTATATCCCTGGAACTGATGGACGAACTGTTCTTCAATCAGGTCCACGAACGGATATTTAATCCCTCTGATAGATTGCACTACAAAATCTATCAGAAGTTTCTACGAAGAGAATTAACGAATTTGATCCGTTAAACCAGACTGTAATTCAAAATCACAGGCTGGATTTTACCGAGTAGAGAGGGAGGGGGGGGCGGCCACTATTGATAGAAAATACTTACTTTTTCGAAAATTGTGACCTGTTGTGTGTAATTTTTGTACTGCAATAACTTATTTATAATGTAGGCCACTAACAGCTTAGGGCCCATTAGTCATAAGTTCAAGCCCGACAAGCAAAGCCCGCATGTTCAGAAATTAATATAAAATTCATCGTGACTCCGATTGATAAACCGATTTCACCAATGTGCACAAAAACCATTTCTGCACCTTTTAAAGTCAAGATAAATTTTTTTGAATCCGAATTCAGTGATTTCCAAAAATGGCCATCCCTATGTCATTTTAGGAAATCTTACTCCTCTACTCTTAAATAAGAAGTCCAACTTCTTTGTTCATTAAATTTAACTCTTTAAATTTAACTATCTCAACGGGGATTAAAAATCCATTACACTGTGTGACCCTCAATGGTTCAGGGATACAGCTAGCCGTGGGCTCATAACTCCTTGTGACTCGGAACAACAATTTCCGACTTGCCCATCGAATCATGGTAAGAGCGTCTAGCAACATCGCCCCATGATTTCCTAGGTATCACTGATAGTGCCTACAAGAACCAATAGATTTTGGTTAGCGTACAGTACGGTCCCTTCATCCATATATCCCGATCGAATCAACAACCATTGGTATATCGAGAGTCGTTCGAGATTCGATAACTATGTAATACATCTTGAAGATCAAATAGTGACATCGCATGTGCTACTAAGAAACCATTTCTTAAAACACATCATGTACTCTGGCCAGAGATTCGTCACACTAATATCTCCTCAGACCGCATAGTATATCCACACTCGCAAGTATGTGGTGAATCCTTGACAACAAAGCATCGACTCCTATATGTGTTGTAACTGTACCCAATCCCGACACCTGATGACCCCAATAGAGTCGGTAAACGAGTCAAAGCACAGTACTAGCATATAGAGTCTCAATGATGTTTCAAGTAGTAAGGACTAATGGTGTACAACCAAAACCGCGGACTATATCCACTCGATAAGTGATAACCACTTGGAAAGTCCGGATAGGGTAGTTCGATCATTCATCGTATGAATATCCATTTGCATGCTTCGAACATCTCTATGTTCCTTACCAATGAAACGTGGTACTCCGCATCGCAAATGCTAGTCTCAAACTCGAGTGATCCTTATCCTTATTATCGGACGGCTCAATCGACTAGGAACAGTTTAGAATATACAGTGACTATAAGATGTGTTTCATGATAGACATCTCCATGTTCTACCACATCTTACATACACTATAGTATATTCAAGGTCTTTATCAAAACAACAATAGTATATCACAATATAACAATATGAAGAAAGATAAAGTCATTGCCATTAATAAAAGTGTAAATAATATTAAACAAAAGATTGTTTATACAAAGAGTCATCAAAGCCCTTAGCCACAAGTTGGCTCACCGGGCACCCACTCTTTCAATCTCCCACTTGCCCTAAAGCCAACTAGTTATACTACGTAGACCCATTGCTTCACGATGTTTGTCAAATAATGGTCCTGGCAAGGGCTTAGTAAGTGGATCAGCGATATTGTCTGCAGAGGCCACTCTTTCGACAGTGATGTCTCCTCTTTCCACAATCTCCCGGATGATGTGGTATTTCCTCAGTACGTGTTTGGATCTTTGATGAGACCTTGGTTCCTTTGCCTGAGCAACGGCACCCGTGTTGTCACAGTATACCGGGACTGGACCAACAACTTCAGGAATGACGCCCAACTCTTGGACGAAATTCCTCATCCAAACGGCCTCTTTAGCAGCAGCTGATGCTGCAATGTATTCTGCTTCAGTGGTGGAATCCGTTGTGGTGTCCTACTTGGAACTCTTCCAAGAGACAGCACCGCCATTGAGCATGAACACAAATCCAGATGTTGACTTCGAGTCATCCACGTCACTTTGGAAGCTAGAGTCGGTATAGCCTTCCAATTTTAGTTCTCTTCCTCCATATACCATGAACATATTCTTAGTCCTTCGCAAGTACTTAAGAATGTCCTTCACGGCTTTCCAATGCATTTGACCGGGATTAGCTTGATATCTGCTCGTGACACTCAGAGCAAATGCTACATCCGGTCGGGTAGATATCATCCCATACATGATACTACCTATGGCTGACGCATATGGTACATGTGTCATTTTCTCTATCTCTTCATCAGTCTTGGTACACATAGACTTGGATAGAGAAACTCCATGACACATGGGTAGATGTCCTTTCTTGGACCCATCCATTGAAAACCGTTTCAATATGGTGTCGATGTAGGTTGATTGAGTGAGTCCTATCATTCTCTTAGATCTATCTCTATAGATCTGTATCCCAAGAATATAGGATGCCTCACCCAAATCCTTCATCGAGAATCTACCTGATAACCATATCTTTGTTGACTGCAACATCCCTACATCATTCCCAATGAGTAGGATGTCATCAACATAAAGTACTAAGAATGTCACAGCATCCTTAACTACTTTCTTGTACACGCATGGTTCCTCCGGATTCTTGATGAAACCAAAATCTTTTATTGTTTCATCAAATTTCTGGTTCCAACTTCTTGATGCTTGTTTTAGACCATAAATTGATCTTTGAAGCTTGCATACCTTATGCTCGCTTCCCATGGATGTGTACCCCTCAGGCTGCTTCATATAGATTTCTTCCTTAATGTCTCCATTAAGAAAAGCAGTCTTCACATCCATTTGCCATATCTCATAGTCATACCATGCAGCTATGGCAATAAGGATTCTTATGGACTTGAACATTGCAACTGGTGAAAAGGTTTCATCATAGTCAACTCCTTGTCTTTGAGTATAACCTTTTGCCACCAATCGTGCCTTGTAGGTCAATACCTTACCATCAGGCCCAAGCTTTCTCTTGTAGATCCATTTACACCCTATTGGAACAATTCCATCGGGAGGATCTACTAAAGACCAAACTTGGTTTGTATGCATCGAATCTATTTCCGACTGCATAGCTTCAAGCCATAAATTTGAATCCGCATCAGAAATTGCTTCCTTGAAGTTTCTTGGATCATATCCAACATCGGGTTCATCTTGATCCCCTTCAAGAAGAAGACCATATCGAATAGGAGGTCTAGAAGTCCTCTCGGATCGTCTAGGTACAGGCGTGTCCAGCAATGGTTCCTGAGGTGTAGGATCGTTATTTTGTATTTCGGGTTCTTCTCGAATTTCTTCGAGTTCCATCATCTCGCCTTTCTTATCCAATAAGAACTCCTTCTCCAAGAAGGTGGCATTCCTTGAAACAAACACCTTTGTTTCAGCAGGATAATAGAAATAATATCCGATTGAATTCTTCGGATACCCTACAAAATAACATAAGATGGATCGACTATCCAACTTATCTCCCACCGTCCGCTTCACGTAAGCAGGACATCCCCAAATCCTCAAGTACGAATACTTAGGAGCTTTGCCATTCCATAACTCGTATGGTGTTTTGTCCACTGCTTTAGTGTGGACGTTGTTCAACAACAATATGACACCACAGCTTAATGGTGTATCGGAGCGTCGTAATCGAACTTTGTTGGACATGGTTCGGTCCATGATGAGCTTCACTGAGCTTCCACCTTCGTTTTGGGGCTATGCGCTTGAAATGGCGGTATTGTTATCTCCCACCGTCCGCTTCACGTAAGCAGGATATCCCCAAATCCTTAAGTACGAATACTTAGGAGCTTTGCCATTCCATAACTCGTATGGTGTTTTGTCCACTGCTTTAGTGTGGACGTTGTTCAACAACAATACCGCTGTTTCAAGCGCATAGCCCCAAAACGAAGGTGGAAGCTCAGTGAAGCTCATCATGGACCGAACCATGTCCAACAAAGTTCGATTACGACGCTCCGATACACCATTAAGCTGTGGTGTCATAGGAGGAGTCCACTGAGAGAGAATCCCATTCTCTTTTAGATAGTCCAAAAACTCGGTACTTAAGTATTCTCCACCTCGATCCGATCGAAGTGCTTTAATACTTTTACCTAGCTTGTTTTCTACTTCAGCCTTGAATTCTTTGAACTTTTCAAACGCTTCAGACTTATATTTCATTAAATATAAATACCCATACCTCGAATAATCATCAGTAAAGGTAATGAAGTAGGTGTGGCCATATTGAGTACCAACTCTAAATGGACCACAAACATCTGTATGGATCAAATCCAACAGATTTTGACTACGCTCAGGTTTCCCCTTAAAAGGAGATTTAGTCATTTTTCCTTTCAGGCAGGATTCACAAGTAGGTAGAGAGTTAATATCAGACATATCAAACATGCCCTCTCCCACTAGCTTGTTCATCCTCCTTGAGGAAATATGACCTAGCCTAGCGTGCCAAAGGTTTGCCGGGTTTTGGCTATCGATTTTCCTTTTGTTTGTTGTTGCCGGTTTATCAACATAATTTATTGGAACGTCTTTTAGTTTTAAGTTGTATAGATCGTTTTCAAGTTGTCCATTTCCAATCAAACATTCATTCTTGTAAATATTGCAAATCTCATTCACAAAATTGCAAGAATAACCATCTCTATCAAGCATAAAAACAGAAATAATGTTTTTAATCAAATCCGGAACAAATAAAACATCTCTTAAAAGTAACTTAAAACCGTTCTGCAAAATTAAATAAACATCTCCCACGGCTTTAGCTTCAACTCTGGAACCATTTTCGAGCCTCAGCTGGGTCTCACCCATTCTAAGCCTGCGACTTCTTGTCATCACCTGCAAATCATTGCAAATGTGAGATCCACATCCGGTATCCAATACCCAAGAAGTAGTATTAAGTGAAACATTTATTTCAATATAGAACATACCCTTCGCAGTTCGCAACTGCTCTAGATATTCCTTGCAGTTACGCTTCCAATGACCGGGCTTCTTGCAGTAATGGCAAACATCCTTGGATTTTTCCATGTTTGAAGCCTTTGTCTTGTACTTCTTCTCGGGTTCGATTTTCTTGGGTGGGGCAGAACGTTTCTTGCCCTTTTTACTTGGCCCCTTCTTAGCAGAAGAAGAGGAGCCCACCAAGAAAGCCGGTTTATCCTTCTTTAATGTGGATTCATATGTCATAAGCATATTGACCATCTCTTCAAGGGAGGCCTCTATCTTGTTCATATTGAAATTCACCACAAATCCGTCAAACGAAGAAGGAAGAGACAGAAGTAGTAAATCCACGTTGAGTTCATGCTCCAACACCAAATCAAGGGTTACCAACTTCTGTATGAGCCAAATCACTCGTACCCCATGATCACGGACCGAAGTCCCTTCACGCATGCGACACGTCATTAGCTCCTTTACAGTAGCGAACCTTTCAGCCCTCGATTGAGCCCCAAAAAGTTTCTTGAGTTGAACGTGAATGTCAGCAGCATTCACGGTGTCCTCAAATCGCCTCTGGAGTTCATCAGACATCGAGGCTTGCATATAGCATTTGGTCTTGATATCATGGTCCCACCATGTATCAAGTTTGGCTAACTCCTCTGGACTTACGTCAGCTGGTGCTTCCTTCGGAGGAGATTTTTCTAACACGTAGAGCATCTTCTCCGAAGTCAAGACAATCTTCAACTTACGGAACCATTCCGTATAGTTTGCGCCAGTCAACTTATTTTGTTCGAGGATCGAGAAAAGTGGATTACGCGAATTCATCTTATGAAATACTGAAAAGAAACAGACAAATATCAGTGATTGTTTAAGAAATTTACTAAGACATAAAATAGGCGATATTTATTTTATGAATCTCACTCCCACTATTTTAACGATTTCACTACCCTCTAGTGAAAACGGGAAACTGTTTTCCTTAGTGAGAACATGGAGTCCAATTGACAAACTTATGGTCCCGAATAATATCAGCCAACCATAATTTTCAAAAGGTAGAGCCCAATTGCTTCCAAAGCAACCTCCACGTTTTTACCTCATGTCCAATAAGGGCCCAATAATATGATGCCGTTTATTGTGACATGTCAAGATGACCAATCAATATTAAGTTGTGATGGACGGTCGCCATGTGGATCCCCCAATAATATGAGCCGATCCCATGGGAGTTCCACCCAACTTACAACATGTGTCGATCCAATGTACAGCTTTCCGACGAACGGGCCCCCCCAATAATATGAGCCGGACCGTATCCGCGGGTAGCATCTCATACATTGATCGTTGATGGAAGGTAGGAACATTTAAACAAATTTAAATTTCCTTTATTTATCTTGATATCAATTTTAAATCATATTTAAAATGAGGGATTTTAATTATAAAAATTTGTCTCATCATTTTTAAAATTTTGTATGCTTGCCGGATTCACACAATTATGTCTAAAACATGCATACAACAATAATATCACATATTATATAGGATGATCGATTCCATTTCTAATCGACCCGTGGTTGCCAATTACGAGTCTTAGTCCAATCCTAGGTTATATGCAGTATGCAATGCAATCCTATTACATTTGCTTCCAATTTACATTTTTTCTGTCTTTATTGTCTGCTGGGCCCACCTCCATCTTCAAATCTTGATCTCCCATGGGAGCTGCACAGGGCGGCGCACGGCGCTGCCCGGGGCAGCGACGATCGCTGCCCCTGCCCCGGGCAGCGATCCAATCGCTGCCCGGGTTTTTGCCCGAAAAAAAAAAATTTATTTTTAAATATTTATTTTGTTTCAAAAAACCGAGGCTTAAAATATTTTTGTACAATCGATTAATTTAATCGCTTGATCTGAGCAACCTGGCTTTGATACCACTGTTGGAAAACGCGGCTATCAGATCAATTAGGATTGATACCCGGTGCAGCGGAAGTTTAAAATTTTTATATGGAACGATTCCATAATGGGTATCAACCTTACGATTAAATTGTGTGTGTAAAAATCAAATAACGATTATAAAATTTTTACCTTTAATCTCGAATCGAGATTTTGGACACCAACAGATTTCTCTGCTCTTGTTGTATATCCCTGGAACTGATGGACGAACTGTTCTTCAATCAGGTCCACGAACGGATATTTAATCCCTCTGATAGATTGCACTAGAAAATCTATCAGAAGTTTCTACGAAGAGAATTAACGAATTTGATCCGTTAAACCAGACTGTAATTCAAAATCACAGGCTGGATTTTACCGAGTAGAGAGGGAGGGGGGGGCGGCCACTATTGATAGAAAATACTTAGGTTTTCGAAAATTGTGACCTGTTGTGTGTAATTTCTGTACTGCAATAACTTATTTATAATGTAGGCCACTAACAGCTTAGGGCCCATTAGTCATAAGTTCAAGCTCGACAAGCAAAGCCCGCACGTTCAGAAATTAATATAAAATTCATCGTGACTCCGATTGATAAACCGATTTCACCAATGTGCACAGAAACCATTTCTGCACCTTTTAAAGTCAAGATAAATTTTTTTGAATCCGAATTCAGTGATTTCCAAAAATGGCCATCCCTATGTCATTTTAGGAAATCTTACTCCTCTACTCTTAAATAAGAAGTCCAACTTCTTCGTTCATTAAATTTAACTCTTTAAATTTAACTATCTCAACGGGGATTAAAAATCCATTACACTGTGTGACCCTCAATGGTTCAGGGATACAGCTAGCCGTGGGCTCACAACTCCTTGTGACTCGGAACAACAATTTCCGACTTGCCCATCGAATCATGGTAAGAGCGTCTAGCAACATCGCCCCATGATTCCCTAGGTATCACTGATAGTGCCTACAAGAACCAATAGATTTTGGTTAGCATACAGTACGGTCCCTTCATCCATATATCCCGATCGAATCAACAACCATTGGTATATCGAGAGTCGTTCGAGATTCGATAACTATGCAATACATCTTGAAGATCAAATAGTGACATCGCATGTGCTACTAAGAAACCATTTCTTAAAACACATCATGTACTCTGGCCAGAGATTCGTCACACTAATATCTCCTCAGACCGCATAGGATATCCACACTCGCAAGTATGTGGTGAATCCTTGACAACAAAGCATCGACTCCTATATGTGTTGTAACTGTACCCAATCCCGACACCTGATGACCCCAATAGAGTCGGTAAACGAGTCAAAGCACAGTACTAGCATATAGAGTCTCAATGATGTTTCAAGTAGTAAGGACTAATGGTGTACAACCAAAACCGCGGACTATATCCACTCGATAAGTGATAACCACTTGGAAAGTCCGGATAGGGTAGTTCGATCATTCATCGTATGAATATCCATTTGCATGCTTCGAACATCTCTATGTTCCTTACCAATGAAACGTGGTACTCCGCATCGCAAATTCTAGTCTCAAACTCGAGCAATCCTTATCCTTATTATCGGACGGCTCAATCGACTAGGAACAGTTTAGAATATACAGTGACTATAAGATGTGTTTCATGATAGACATCTCCATGTTCTACCACATCTTACATACACTATAGTATATTCAAGGTCTTTATCAAAACAACAATAGTATATCACAATATAACAATATGAAGAAAGATAAAGTCATTGCCATTAATAAAAGTGTAAATAATATTAAACAAAAGATTATTTATACAAAGAGTCATCAAAGCCCTTAGCCACAAGTTGGCTCACCGGGCACCCACTCTTTCAGAATTATGCTTAATTGAACCGGTTGTGAAGTTCGAGAGCTGTCAAAAAGCTGTGATTAAAGTTGAATCGCCAAAGAAGAAAGCGCCCAATTTAACAAAGAAGAAAACCGCGAAAAAGAGGGCGAAACATAAAAAGCGGTTCGTGGAATTAATTTGGCGAGTGAAAGAGAAAGGGAAGACTTAACACCGGTGAAAGTCGGGCTGACGACTATAAACCAAGCGCTTTTTGGGGGCAACCCAAAATTTTTGTGTTATTTTATTTTTTATTTATTTTTTATTCTTTTTTTTATGATTTAATTTTATTTTTGTTCATTAGTTAATTTTTGATTTTTGAATTATTATTGGAAATTTCGGAGGCCTGATATTATAGATTTTTTGAAATTTTTTCAGGAATTTAGAATTTCGGGCAGCAGCTCATGCGCGCCGCCTCGCCTTTACGCTTCCTTAAGTGCACAATCATGCGCTAACGCGCTGCTCATCTGCGCTACTCCTTGCGTTATCGCGCTCATCACTTGCGCAACACCAAGCGCTAACGAGCCTCCCCAACAGCGCTACATCAAGCGCTAACGCGCATGCATAAGGGCGCTTCTCATAGACTCTCCGGGAGGAGCATAGACTCTCACCAAGCGTTTTTCAACTTTTTTTTATCCTTAACAAAATTGGACTTATCAGCATTTTCTTATCCTTACAAAATTTCACAAAATTTGTTGAAGAAAAGCTAAAAAGTGCTCACAAAATTTTGTTGAGGATAAACAAAAATTGAGAAGTGTTTTTTAGATGTTCTCTCAAACACTACCTTAGTATGTATATATTTTCATTTTGATAAACTTTTATAAAATTTACAAGGAAAAATGAAGAAAAATTAAAAATGTTCTCATTTTGGGTCCGAATTCCTTTGAAAAGATTACTACTATTTGTTTTTTGACCACAACTTTCTAGTTTTAAGAATAGAATTTTTCTTTTAAGATTAGAACAAGAGAATAACTCATTCTTGTTTAAAAAAGAAAAAAAGAAAAAGAGAATAACTCATTCTTCGTAATTCGAGATTCAAATTATGCTTTCTTTTCCCGTGATCATTGTAAGAGGAGATTCTCAAAAAATTTGTAAAAACCAACCAACCAACCAAAGGTCCAAAACACACTGCTACATTATCCCGAATTGTGTTCACCGAAACTCATTCATTCGTTTGAGAGTTTCGTTTTGAGAGTTTCGTTTGGTAGCATTTAGTTAATTTTAAAGAATCGGAACAATTTTTTTTGGATCTTTCTTCGTATTTACTTTAGACAGTTAGAACTTCATTGTCTGCTAATTATTACCGTCCCAAGGATTCTACAAGTTAATGCTTTTCTTGATGGTGGTTAACTTGTTTTAGCTGAATCTGATCCAAAAGTTAGTACTTTGGAAGGAAAAATCTGGGTTTTGGGGTAGAATTGCGATGGCTATTGCAAGATTCGGTCGCCAAGTTAAACGCTCGTACCAGTCATATGGGTTCTTCGTGAAGTTGTCAGTAGTTATAATCTTGGGCTTGTGTTTTGTATTCGTCTGGTCTGCGTTTTCAAATTTTTCTGTCACTGATACAAGGGAGAGCTTTGATGATATTGTTGAGCCAGTGTCTGTATCTGCTGGGAAGGCGGGTAATTCACAGATTAGTTCTGGACCCAGAAATGGTCAAGAAAGTGGCAAGCAGAGATTTAAGTCTGGATTGGATGATAAAGTCAAGAAAAGTGTGAATGGGTCTGTGGTGTTGAAGCCCGAGGAGAGGCCGGAGAAGGTGGAATCTGCGGGTGTGGAGAGAAGAGGTGATGAGGATTCGAGGTCGTCGAAAGGATCTGGCGAGGGGAAAAACGAAGAGAATGATGGATCTGAGGTGAAAGAGGTGACAAAAGAGGAGGAGGAGGAAGATGGCAGAAATGATAAAGAAGGTGAAGAGTTGGAGAGTGATGGTAATGAAAATGAGGAGGTGGAAGGGGATCCTGATTTGGTTAATGCAGAAAACTTGGATCAAGAAACTCTAGACGAAGAAATAGAAAGTTCAGTGAAGAAGACGAATAAGATTTCCGGTCCTCTATTTGATCCTAAAGCAAGATATACATGGAAATTATGCAACACTAGAAGCAAGTATAACTACATTCCTTGCATTGACATTGAAAGTGGGACAGGAAAGATACAGAGTTATCGGCATCATGAGAGGAGTTGTCCTAGATCAGCTGTTATGTGTCTCGTTCCGCTTCCCCATGACGGTTATGGTGAGCCCGTGCACTGGCCTGAGAGCAAAATGAAGGTATACAATGTTCATACGTAGTATAGGATATATATGGGATGTAGCTAATCTTTGTTGCTTGCAGATATTATATAAAAATGTGGCACATCCGAAATTAGCGTCATATATAAAGTCCCAAGATTGGGTGGTGGAATCTGGAGAATATCTTACTTTTCCCTCGAATCTATCTGTTTTCAAAGGCGGAATTCAGCATTACCTAGAATCCATAGAAGAGGTAACTTGTCCATTTTGGTCTGCACTGCTCTGAAGTGTGTCTGTATTGTGTCTCTCTATGTATAATATTATAGGTGGCTAGTGAAATGGTCAAACCTATGGAAGAAGTAAATTTCTAGATTTTTGAGAGTGAAGTAGATATGAAGAACTTACTAAAACTAATGTTAACCATTTTACTGTTTTTTGGCAATTGCTACTTCAAATTTGTTGTATTTGATATTTTGGTTGCGACTCTTTCTATCACAGTATCTCTGCATATTTGATGTTCAGTTGGATTTGGTGAACTTTATAGATGGTACCTGACATTGAGTGGGGAAAAAACATACGCGTAGCATTAGATATTGGCTGTCAGGATTCGAGCTTGGCAGCTTCGCTACTTGAGAAGAATGTATTGACACTTACACTCGGGTTGAAAGATGACCTGGTGGACCTGACTCAAGTTGCCCTTGAACGTGGTTTTCCTGCGGTAGTCAGTCCCTTTGCAACTCGTAGACTTCCTTTTCCTAGCGGAGTCTTTGATACAATTCATTGTGGTGATTGCAGTATTTCGTGGCATTCAAATGGTTTGTGCCGTCACCCTCAACATTTCGATTGTCAATCTTTTTTTGTTCATTATATCTGAATTCAGGACAGTATATACCTGTTTTAAATTTCAGGAGGTAAGCTTATCCTAGAAATGAATCGGATTTTGAGGCCTGGAGGGTATTTTATTTTGTCTACTAAGCACAGTACTATTGAAGCTGAAGAAGGTTTGCTCACTCTTCCCATTCACAAGTGCAATTGTGTTTCCTGCTCTTATTTCCATCGTTAAGTCATGGCTTCATACTGAAAATAGAAAATATCTCTATCCTAAGAATGGTAAAAATATCCAGGCATTCATATTTCTTGCTTTACACCTCGCATACTATGGTCGATGAAATTTTAGTCCCAAATACCAAAAACTCGTGATTTCACGCTATTTTGTGATCTCTAGAAGTTTGTGTGTTTGTCATGTGTCTTGCCATGCAAGGATGTAAAATTCCTCCGAATTTCTCCTCTACCAGCTTTGTCCATGTTGACCTCCTCAATCTGTTGGAACATCCTGGCTGATAAATCCGATGAGGTCAGTGACATAGGTGTCAAGATATATCAAAAACCAGAAACAAATGACATATATGAATTGAGGAGGAAAAAAGTTCCAGCTCTATGCAAGGAAAATGAGAACCCCGATGCTACCTGGTAAATCACACGAGCTCAATCCTTACATATATATATGGCTGTGCTTAAATCATTTGTCAGACATCTAAATTTTTCATGCATCCAAATAAGATACATATATGCTAAATTGAAAAAAAAAATGGTTTACGTGGCACTTGGTGGGAGTGATGAACATGATCCAATGCACTGATCAATGGCGGAGCCGAGTAGGCAGGGGCCTCGCCCTTCCTTCTAATTTCTGAATTTTTCTATAAATATCTCCCAAAATTTTCGAGCATGAAAGATTTAAATTGAACTTAATTGTTTGCAATTTCAGCTGTTAGGAAAAAAATTTAATGGTGCATTTTGAAGGTCATCACAGTAACCAAATGTAATGATTAACAAATTACATGATAAAATATGATGAATATTTTGATTTCATTTCAAAAAAGAAATAAAATATTTCAGTAAGAATTTAAATGATATAACTAAAGTAGTTTAAATTTGTCTAAATTAAGCTGTTTTCGGGACCTTAAAACATAAGATGGATACAAGGTTCCGATTCCAATATCTTATTTTAAGAGTTTGAACCTACTAGAAACTGGAACTAAACTTTCCAATAGCTTATTTTTAAGAGTCTAAACCTATTGAAACTGGAACTAAACTACAATTCCTCAGTTTCCAGTTTATGTCAACGGTTGGTAGAGAACCATAGTCCGGTCAACCTAATAGGCTTGTATTACTTTTGGAATCTCATGTTTGTGTTTGCACAAATTATTTTGCGGGCGCTTTAGGCATGATGTTCGCAGAAATTTGATTACAACACAGAATATCTAACTTCTTTTCAACTGACTATGAGCCCTGGTTTGCTCGTCAGTTCTAATGTCCCTGGTCAAGATTCGAAAAATATAGAACTTAATGTGCGAAAATGAAGATAAAATCTGGGACAAATGCTTCAAGAATGACAATAAATATTGTCATTATGATAGAAAAGTGCAGAAAACTACAAATAAAATGATGCGAAAAGCTAGAAATCCTAAGGAAATTCTAAAGCTATGGACAATAATCTCTAGTTGACATTTATAATTGGAAACAAAACTAAAATTATGAGCTATGAAATTGTAGAAAGTTGTAGAGTGCTGCATTTTGTTGTTGAGGTTGTTGTTATCGTGTTTCTGACTTGGTTCCCCGACTTTTGTTGCTTGGTTCCTTGCACTAGTTCTTCCAACTGCCTCTCTCTGCTACCTGAATGTGGGTGCAGCAGTTTTCCTAGCAGTTGTTGACTTCTTCCACTCACTCCCTTGATCAATTTCGACCTTCATCATCATAATTTAATTATTTGGACAATTCGCTTTTGGGCCGAAACTTATTTAATTTTGAGCCTAACAGTTTTATTGTAAAATATCCATATGATGTTATTTGCTTGATCTGCTTTTATTTATGTGATAGCAAGAATTGTACTTGTTACAGGTACTTTCCATTGAAAACTTGCCTGCACACTATCCCCGAGGGAATCGAACAACGTGGGACGGAATGGCCTGCAGAATGGCCGAATAGGCTTAATGTATTTCCCGAATGGATGAACGATCAAGAGAAATTGATTGCTGACAGTGAGCATTGGAAAGCTATTGTGAACAATTCTTATCTTATTGGAATGGGCATCGACTGGTCCGCTATCCGCAATGTAATGGACATGAAAGCAATAAGTGGAGGGTAAGCAAATTAAGCTGTTAAAGGTATCTCTGGTTGTTATTTCACGAATCAAGCTCGAACAACCTCCAAGGCATATTCGGCCAGAAAAAAGAAACTCACTACTCAAACTCATGTTCAAACTCTATCTAGTGGTGAATTTCGAGTTGGAGCTTGAGTTGATACTTTTCAGTTTCCTTGGGCTCGAGCTCGATTTTCAGAGTATCAATTGATCCTAGGCTCAGTGTTGGACAATGTCGTGGTTGAGCTACTTGAGCTCGATTCTTCAATCCAATAGTTGAGCTACTTGAGCGCATAATGTCAATCCACCCCCACACAATTTGTCACCGAAAAGCTGTCTCAAACTTTGAATTTTTCGTTTTGAACAGATTTGCTGCTGCGCTTGCAGACCAGAAGATTTGGGTTATGAATATTGTTCCTGTTCATGCACCCAACACACTTCCAATTATTTTTGAGCGAGGCCTTATTGGTGCTTACCACGACTGGTGCGAATCTTTTGGTTCGTACCCAAGATCGTATGACCTACTGCATGCTGATCATCTCTTCTCCAGGCTTAAGAATAATAGGTGCGACAAAAAATTCGAACTTCATTCAACAGTTCACTTGAATTCTGATTTTCATCTGCACAAAATATCATTTATCATACGTGAATCTGGCACTTTGTCTCATTATCAGTCCCATGATCATTAATTTTTGACTAATTTTACATATGAATTCAAAAATAGTTTGGCTCATCTATTTAGCACTTCTTGAGATCAACCGTAATATTTTCTTGGAGTTCGAGACATACTCGATTCTGAAGTTTTGGAATCCCAAACACGACTTTTTTTTTCTTCTTTCTTTTGGTGTCATTACCTTTCATATTATTCAACAAGTAGCTCTGCTCTCTCCCTTTGTGTATAAATTATTTTTCATGCTTTACCTTTTGTTGTCATTATCAGATGCAAACAAACAATAACAATCGTTGTTGAGATGGATCGACTAGTAAGGCCGAGTGGTTGGGTGATCATACGTGACAAGGTAGAAATACTTAATCCACTCGAAGATATTCTTAGAAGCTTGCACTGGGATATCCGGATGACGTTTGCACAAAACAAAGAAGGTATCCTTTGTGCCCAGAAAACCATTTGGCGACCCTGACCGAGAGGGGTTCTTTACCTGAAAACTACTAACATGGCTCCCCTTCCCCAAATTTTTGGATTTGCCCCGGACCACGAGTGTTGCCTTGGTGTTAGAGTGTATATCATAGAGCCTTTATCCTGCATTCGTCGCCCCTATCAGGGAGCGTCTTACCATGTATACAGATGAGTATTGTCTCGTGCCAATGTTCTGTAATTAGATCATTGGATTTTCCCACTTCTCGGCTTTTCTTGGTTTCCTCACTAAGTGGAATGGACGAATATTTTTATTTTTACAATCTTTTGTAGAGTCATTTTTTGACGTTCTTGAATATCGAATTGGAGTTTGTACAGCAAGGTCATGACATCATATAACCTTTGTCATACTTAGAGAATTCATATTCGTGATCAGCACGGAGTTGCTACAAAAGCATTATTTATTTGTTTGTTTGTTTTTTTAAAAAAAACCGATGTAGATTTGTTATTCGTGGGTTCGAGTTAACTAGGCCGATTATTCTCGTTGCAGTCCGATGACCCCCATTGCCAAAACATGTGGGGTTGCTTGGGTAAAATTTTTGGAAAAATTATAATATAATTTAATTTTATATTAGAAATTTCATGATATGGTTAGTTTCTCTAGAAAAACAGGGATAAAGCTCATTTTCGTCCCTCTTGTTTGTGACTTATTTTCAAATAGTCCCTCGAGTTTTCGGGCCGCTCAAATGGTCCTTCGTGTTTCATTATTTTTTCGCATTTGGTCCCTCCCGTCATCTGGACGTTAAATTTTGACGGTGATAAAAGCTCACGTCCATAAATCATAACATTGTATTCTTCCAGTGTTTCATTCTCGTCTTGCTTCATTTCATTGCATTCTTGTGGGATGGTCTGTTCCTGTTCCACAACTTTACTTTGTGGTGATCTAGGTCTGGTAAAACTTCTCTGGTTATGGCCAAATCCACCACACCGCTTGCATTTGTTGTTTCTTCTTATCCCTTTCAGCTTTGTTTGGTTTTAAGATGGTACTTCATCAGGTTCCCGTCTTCGCAACTTCGCTGGCCTACCAACTCTTTCTTTATAAATTGGTGGTAAGGGGGGATTAAGGCACATAAAGGCCACAACTCTGGTTCATTCACTAGCATGATTGACATTGCATAACATCGTTTATACGCTTCAACGCTATAATAACGATGCACATAAGCCTCTGGATTTTCTTTTTTGCACCAAATAACACATATAACATGTGGGCATGGAATCCCAGTCAATTCCCATTTTCTGCAGCTGCAACTCATTTTACTTAGGTCAACATAATGCTGATTGCGTAACCCCAAGATCTGAAAATGCATCTCATCAGCCATCATCGGTCTAAACGCAGCTGCATCCTTGCAATTCTTTGTCATCACTGCTTTAATCTTTGGGCAGATTACACCATTCCACTTCTCAGACTTTGACCAATTCAACTGAAATCTGACCATCAACATATTTCTAATCGATTCGAACATTGGAATTATTGCCTTCTCCTTACCCTCTAAAATCATACTGTTGAAACATTCACACATATTGTTCAAAAGTATGTCACATTTGGGGATGGTGCTAAAGAATGCCTTGCACCAGTGATGTTCAGGTTTTTTGGCCAACCATGCATATGCATTTTCATCGATCTTCTTCAAATCTTCCATGCGTCTTTTGAACTATTCAACTCTTTCGCTCTTGCTGCAGCCCAAAGAGCATTCTTGATCGCCACACCTCTAAAACCATTCATTTTCATGTAGCTCAAGATATGCCTAACACAAAATCTTTTTTCAGCATCGAAATACAAACTCTCGAAGGCAGGAATCAACCCTTTTTGTTTGTTGGACATAAATATCCAACCATGCTGATTTTCAAAGCCGATATCATTATCTAACAAACAAAGAAATCACACCCAACTGTCCTTAGTCTCGCTTTCAACCAAGGCATAAGCAATAAGAAAAATGTTATTGTTAGGATTTAGGACAACTGCCGCTAACAACTGTCCCCCTGTCTTTGTTTTCAAAAAACAACCATCCACACCAATCACGGGCCTACATGCATCCTTGAAACCATCTTTGCATGCTGAGAAACAAACATAAATCTTTGAAATCTTGGCACATCCTCGTCTTCTGTCAATTTCAGAATTACAAAAGCACCTCGTCAGTCCTCTTCAATTCAGAGCAATAGTTTTTTATTCGGCTTAATTGTTCTTGCATGTTGACCTCAACCAGTTTCATTGCTTTTCTCTTAGCCAAATAAGCTTGCTTATATGAAATAGTTGTGCTCAAAGTTTTTTCTACCTCGTCTTTGAACTCGCTGGTACCTAACTTAGGATTTGACTTGAATTTCTTCTCAAAAGTAGCACCCAACCAGCCTGCTTTGATGCTTCTGTTCTTGCTGTGCGAATAGCAATTGTTATGCTTGGGGATAAATGTTTTTATTTGTCAACATGTGTCTTTATTCATTGGTGAACAGAGAATACACCAATTGCAACCTTAATTGATGCATTTACCACGAAGTCTTTTGTTGTCATTCTTCACAAACTTAACTGTACGCCCTCGTCTGATACAATGGCTCTTTATCGCAAATTTGGCCTCATTCTTTGAACTGAATATCATACCGAGATTCAAATCAGGATTTTTAGAATCTTCAATAGGGTTGTACATTGGAAAGGTTGGTGCATCGTCCTCATCAGGTTCAATAGCACTCCCAAAACCATCACTTTTTAGACAGTCATAATTCCCTTTTATCCTGCCAATAGCAATCATTTGAATTCCAGCATCTTCCACCACAAGCGTTCTACTAAGGGGCAAGTTCCCCCCTTGCATTTTTTTTTTTAAAATTATCAAAATATTCTTATATTTTAAAAATGATAATTTATGATCATAAATTAGGAACCAAACATGAAAATACAAAGATGATCAACAAATTTAAGTTAATCTTTATTGTTTAATGTGTACAAAGTGACCCAAATATTTGTGGCTCATAACTCAATAGTTGTCTCTAACGGAGTCAGACAATAAAAACACTAGATTCCCTTGGCACTAAACCGAGTACCAATCTAAATCTTATCAAGAAAATTCATCTAATAATCGAAATGTTCCTTGCTACTATACCCTTCTGTGACTGTGTAAAACATCATGACTAAGGTAGCCTTCCCTGTACACCCTCTGAAGCACGAAAGGCTTCCAGAGAAACACTGGCATTGGGCGCGCATCCTCAAATGTTTAGTCATAATCCAACACCTTCCACAGTACTTGGTATAAAAACACACATGTGCCCCTAATGCAACTAGTCATCCCTAACACCAGTTATCAAGATCACATACTTACCCAACTACTCTAGGAAGCCACCTAGAACTAATTACTTGGCATGTATTTACAACTGAAGGAATCATATTACTCCGAATAATCAAAGAGTCACATATTTGAACACTAATCAACTAAAAACAAACACTGGAATCAAACCGATGTAATCAAACATGAAAACGGACCAGATCAGTAAAAATTTATTACAGCCCCATCAATACAAAACATAGACAACCAAATACTAGTAGATATACCTAAATAGACTCATCTATTGATATCAGCCTTGGAATCTCCATCCATCCTAGATTGCGTCTGAGCTCCCTAAAATTCAAACATCTGACGCTGCATTCGAGACTACTGACTGCCTCAATGATGCATACCCTGGGTCCTCTGCTGCACTGACGCCTCAGAAGGTCTACCAGCCTGAGATCCCATCCCAGATGCTTGACAACTCTGTCCATCATGCTTAGTACAATCTCTCTTGAAGTGGTCCACACTTACACATGAAAGAAACGGTGTACGTGGTTGGTTATGTAAAGTAGGCAGTGTTGTACTTCGTGTTATAATACTACATACAACACAGTGCAGCGGAAATTTAAAACGTAAATAAAACACAAGTAATTAATTTTGCACGAGTATAAAAACTCGTGCAGGTGCCTTAGGGCTAAATATCACCAGTAAATGCAAGATCAGTCTTACAAAGATAATACTAGTGATTTTACGAAAAGTCAATAAATCCTAAATTTCTCAACAGATTGAGAAATTAAACTTGCATCCTAAACACAATCAGAGTATAAAAGAAATTAGATGCAACTCCCGTAGCCTAAATTTGAAGAGACAAAAGATCTTCAACAACACAGTTCCCACAGTGTTGTCTCTGATGTCTTCAACACGAACGGCAACACGGGGACAAGCAACAACGAAGGTTGCAAAACTTTGCTTCAGATTCTTCAAATTCTTCAACAGAATTCTTCAGAGTTTGCGCAGAGTATTGTACGTCTGAAGTCTTAATTTTCTTGTGCGTGAAAACCTCCTTTTATAGATTAGCATCCAAGTTTTGAAGGTTTCCTTAGATAGAGTCCTACATGAATAAGAAAACATGTTTTAGTAGGAAACAAACTCTATCAAATCTTGCAAATCAAATCTTGATAATTTCAAATAGTATTATATCTAATAATCACTTTATCAAGACTCGATTTAAGTATGGTAAAAATATATCTTAACATATTCAAGATATACACAATATATTTACCAAATATTTGATCTTGTCTAGAACGCAAAATCTTGTAATTCAAAATAAATTAAGGGCCGAGAATATCAAGAAATAAAATTCCTTTCAATCTCCCCCTTTTTGCTTTCTGGACAAAACATAACACAATCAAACATACTCATAAACTCCCCCTGAGTTTAAAAATTCTTCTCCCCCTGAATTTTAAATTTCCCCTGAAGTGTTGTTCCTCGTGTTGTAACACGGTGAATAACATGGAAAATAACACGTGGGATTCTGTAATTCAAATATTGAGCATAAATGGGGTAGAAGTTTTTAGTCTAGATAAAGCATTTTAAGAGCACTTAAGGCACATAACTAGATCAAACAAAACAGTTATATTAAAAACAAAACGAAACAAATAAAGCAAAGATGAGAGAAGAAGCAAAATCTAAAATTGATCACTATCGGATCCCTCTTGAGCAGTAGCTTCACCCTCATCATTTTTAGTCCCAGATGGACCAGCAGCTTCATCTTGTGCACTATCTCCCCCTGTTTGGCCAGAAATGCCAAGTTGTCTCTGACAATTAGCCTAGACCATGCTGTAGAAGGCAATATCTTCCTGTGCTTGCGCAATTTTCTCTTCAGCACGAGTCATCAGCAGCTGAGTAGTGGCAGTAGTGAATTCCAGGGTGGTAGGAGTGAAAGAGTGGGTGCCCGGTTAGCCAACTTGTGGCTAAGAGCTTTTATGACTCTATGTAAAACAATCTTTTGTTTAATATAATTTACACTTTTATAATGGCATTGACTTTATCTTTCTTCATAATGTTATATTATGATATACTATTGTTGTTTTGATAAAGACCTTGAATATACTATAGTGTATGTAAGATGTGGTAGCACATGGGGATGACTATCATGAAACACATCTTATAGTCACTGTATATTCTAAACAGTTCCTAGTCAATTGAGCCGTCCGCTAATAAGGATAAGGATCGCTCGATATTGAGACTAGCATTTGCGATGCCGAGTACCACGTTTCATTGGTATGGAACATAGAGATGTTCAAAGCATGCAAATGGATATTCATATGATGAATGATCGAACTACCCTATTCGGACTTTTCAAGTGGTTATCACTTATCGAGTGGATAAAGTCCGCGGTTTTGGTTGTACACCATTAGTCCTTATTACTTGAAACATCATTGAGACTCTATATGCTAGTACTGTACTTTGACTCGTTTACCGACTCTATTGGGGTCATCAGGTATCGGGATTGGGTACAGTTACGACACATATAGGAGTCGATGCTTTGTTTTCAAGGATTCACCACATACTCGCGAGTGTGGATATCCTATGCGATCTGAGGAGATATTAGTGTGACGAATCTCTGGCCAGAGACATGATGTGTTTTAGGTTACTTGGTGTTCCTAGTAACACATGCGATGTCATTAATAGATCTCAAGATGTTATGCATAGTTATCGAATCTCGAACGACTCTCGATGCACCAATGGTTGTTGATTTGATCAGGATATTTGGTTGAAGGGACCGTACTGTACGCTAACCAAAATCTACTGGTTCTTGCAGGCACTATCAGTAATACCTAGGGAATCATGGGGCGATGTTGCTAGGCGCTCTTACCATGATTCGATGGGTAAGTCGGAAATTGTTGTTCCGAGTCACAAGGAGTTGTGAGCCCACGGCTAGCTGTATTCCTGAACCATTGAGGGTTACACAAGTAATGGATTACTAAAACCCCGTAGAGATAGTTAAATTTAAAGAGTTAAATTTAATGAAAGAGAAGTTGGACTTCTTAATTAAAATGGAGTGAGATTTCCTAAAATGACATAGGGATGGACATTTTTGGAAATCACTGAATTCGGATTCAGAAAAATTATCTTGACTTTAAAAGATGCAGAAATGGTTTTTGTGCACATTGGTAAAATCAGTTTATCAATCGGAGTCATGATGAATTTTATATTAATTTCTATAACAACGGGCTTGGCTTGTTGGGCTTAAGTTATGGATTGTGGGCCCTAAGGAGTTAGAGTCCTAATACAATTATAACTTAATCTAGTCTAGAAATTATCTATAAATAGGATGCAGTGTTCGAAATTCTCATAAGAGAATTCAGTCTAGAAATTTCGAACACTACATATAATTTTCAAGAGGATTTTCGAAAATTCCTCTGTCCCTTTTGGAGAAAATTCGACTTGTGATTTTTGTGAAAAATTACAAATCGAATTAACAGATCATATCTGTTTATTCTCTACGTAAAACTTCTGATTGATTTCTAGTGTAGTCAATCAGAGGGTTTCTGTTTTTCATTCGTGGACCTAATTTCGGAGTTAGATCGTGACTGTCATCGGTTCCCCGGATTTACAAGAAGAGAAGATTAAATTCTGTTGGAGTCCACAATCAAGCCTTTGTTTGACGAGGTAAAAATTTAACTGTGTTTTATTTTTACTTGAACAAATTTAATCGTAAAAGTTTTGATACCCATATATGGAATCGTTCCATATAATAAAATAAAAATTTTAAACTTCTGCTGCACCAGGTATCAATTCTTAATTGATCTGAACACGTTTTCCAACAGTGGTATCAAAGCCAGGTTGCTCAGATCAAACGATTAAATTAATCGATTGTACAAAATTTTTAAGCCTCGATTTTTGAAACAAAACGAAAATTTTAAAATTGAATTTTAATGGGCAAATCGGGAAGCGAACGTCGCTGCCCAGGGCAGCGCTGGGCGCTACCCAAGGGCAGCGTGTCCATCGCTGCCCAGGGCAGCGATGGGCTGCCCTGCCCGGGCCCCTCTTTGGGGCGCGGGCTGCCCGGGATTGTCCCGGGCAGCCCGGAAAAATTATTTTTAATTTTTAATTAAAATTTTAATTTTTTAAAATTCTAGTTTTTGATCCGATCGAAAATTATTTTTGATTGGTTCACGAGGCATCGGATCGAATTGTTCGAGTCCGAAAATTTTAAAATTGATTTTGGATAAATTTGAATTTTTGGAAAACTTATAAATTTTATCCGTTAAATTTAATTTTATAAAATTAATTATTTTGGTACAATTGATGATAAGATATGATCTTATGGTTGGATAAGATAAAATATGATTTTATCTTTTAAATTATGATGTCTTTGCATGTTTATCCAATAATTTAATTATTGAATTAATTATTGGATAAAGAATGATCGATTGCCATGACCAATATTTTAGGTGTATGTTAGATAATTTACATTTGTCTTATTGTTGTTGTATTTTATTAATGGGCTTGGTTTATAACCCAATATGATTGTCATATGTAATAAAAGTGGGCCTGGTTTATGGCCGGTTCCCACCCCTAAAAATGTATCCCATATTTGTCATCGAAATTTATTGTAAATTTATTAGACTTAGTGGGAGACAAATATTTGAAGAAATGGTGGGCCCAGCAGACAATGAAGACCGAAGAAATGTAAATTGGAAGCTCAATGTAATAGGATTGCATTGTATACTTGCATATCACCTAGGATTGGACTTAGACTCGTGATTGGCAACCACGGGTCGATTAGTTAATGGGATCGATCATCCTTAAATAATATATGATATTATTGATGTATGCATGTTTAGACTAAATTGTATGAATCCCGCAAGCATACATAAATTGCATGATGAGACAAATTTTCAAAATTAAAAATCACTCATTTTAAATATGATTTAAAATTGATATCAAGATTAATAAAAAGGGAATTTAAATATTGTTTAAATATTCCTACCTTCCATCAACGATCAATGTATGAGATGCTACCCGCGGATACGGTCCGGCTCATATTATTGGGGGGGCCTGTTCGTCGGAAAGCTGTACATTGGATCGACACATGTTGTAAGTTGGGTGGAACTCCCATGGGATTGGCTCATATTATTGGGGATCCACATGGCGACCGTCCATCACAACTTAATATTGATGGGTTATCTTGACATGTCACAATAAACGGCGTCATATTATTGGGCCCTTATTGAACATGAGGTAAAAACATGGGGGTTACTTTGGAAGTAATTGGGATCTACCTTTTGAAAATTATGGTTGGCTGATATTATTCGGGATCATGATTTGTCAATTGGACTCCATGTTCTCACTAAGGAAAACAGTTTCCCGTTTTCACTAGAGGGTAGTGAAATCGTTAAAATAGTGGGAGTGTAATTCATAAAATTAAAATTCGCCATATTTTATGTCTTAGTAAATTAATTAAACAATCATTGATTATTGTCTGTTTCCTTTTCAGTATACTATTACAATGACTTCTCGCAATCCACTGTTTTCAATTCTCGAACAAAACAAATTGACTGGCGCAAACTATACGGAATGGTTCCGTAAGTTGAAAATTATTCTTACTTCGGAAAAAGCTTTCTACGTGTTAGAGAAGCCGCCTCCGAAGGAAGCCCCGGCTAATACAAGTCCGGAAGAGTTGGCCAAACTTGATTTATGGTGGGACCATGATATCAAGGCCAAATGCTACATGCAGGCTTCGATGTCTGATGAGCTTCAAAGGAGATTCGAGGATGCCGTGAATGCTGCTGACATTCACAAGAACCTCAAGGAACTCTTTGGAGCTCAGTCAAGGTCGAAGAGGTATGCCACCGTCAGAGAGCTCATGACGAGCCGCATGCGAGATGGGACTTCGGTCCGTGAGCATGGGGTGCGCATGATTGGGCTCATTGAAAAGTTGGTAACACTCGACTTGACTTTGGAGAATGAACTTAGCGCGGACTTGTTGCTTCTATCACTTCCTTCATCGTTTGACGGTTTTGTGATGAACTTCAATATGAACAAGATAGAGGCCACCCTTGAAGAGATGGTCAATATGCTTGTCACATATGAAGCCACACTAAAGAAGGATAAACCGGTAATCTTGGTTGGCTCCTCTTCTAACTCTAAGAAAGGACCAAGTGGAAAGAGTAAGAAACGTTCTGCCCCTCCCAAGAAGATTGTACCAAATAAGAAGGGAAAGGCCAAGGCTTCAATTGGGATAAAAGATGAAAACGTTTGTCATTACTGCAAGAAACCCGGTCATTGGAAACGTAACTGCAAGGAATACCTCGAACAGTTGCGAACTGCAAAGGGTATGTTTTACATTGAAATAAATGTTTTGCTTAATACTTCTTCTTGGGTATTGGATACCGGATGTGGATCTCACATTTGCAATGATTTGCAAGTGATGACAAGAAGTCGTAAGCTAAGGATGGGTGAGACCCAGCTAAGGCTCGGGAATGGTTCTAGAGTCGAAGCCAAAGCTATAGGAGACATTTATTTAGTTTTGCAGAACAATTTTAAGTTATTTTTTAGAGATGTTTTATATGTTCCGGATTTGGTCAAAAACATTATATCTATTTCTATGCTTGATAGAGATGGTTTTTCTTGCAATTTTGTGAATGAGATTTGCAATATTTACAAGAATGAATGTTTGATTGGAAATGGACAACTTGAAAACGATCTATATAGCTTAAAATTAAAAGACGTTCCAATTAATTATGTTGATAAACCGGTAACAACAATTAAAAGGAAAAACGATAGTCAAAACCCGGCAAACCTTTGGCATGCTAGGCTAGGTCATATTTCCTCAAGGAGGATGAACAAGCTAGTGGGAGAGGGCATGTTTGATATGTCTGATATTAACTCTCTACCTACTTGTGAGTCCTGCCTAAAGGGAAAAATGACTAAATCTCCTTTCAAAGGGAAACCTGAGCGTAGTCAAAATCTGTTGGATTTGATCCATACAGATGTTTGCGGTCCATTTAGGATTGGTACTAAATGTGGCAACATCTACTTCATTACCTTTACTGATGATCATTCTAGGTATGGTATTTATATTTAATGAAATATAAGTCTGAAGCATTTGAAAGGTTCAAAGAATTCAAGGCTGAAGTAGAAAACAAACTAGGTAAAAGTATTAAGGCACTTCGATCGGATCGAAGTGGAGAATACTTAAGTAGCGAGTTTTTGGACTATCTAAAAGAGAATGGGATTATCTCTCAGTGGACTCCTCCTATGACATCTCAGCTGAATGGTGTTTTGGAGCGTCGCAATCGAACTTTGTTGGACATGGTTCGATCCATGATGAGCTTCACTGAGCTCCCACCTTCGTTTTGGGGCACGCGCTTGAAACGGTGGTATTGTTGTTAAACAATGTCCACACTAAAGCAGTAGATAAAACACCATACGAGTTATGGAATGGTAAAGCTCCTAAGTATTCGTACTTGAGGATTTGGGGATGTCCTGCTTACGTGAAGCAGACAGTGGGAGATAAGTTGGATAGTCGATCCACCTTATGTTATTTTGTAGGGTATCCAAAAAATTCAATCGGATATTATTTCTATCATCCTGTTGAAACAAAAGTGTTTGTTTCAAGGAATGCCACCTTCTTGGAGAAAGAGTTCTTATTGGATAAGAAAGGCAAGATGATGGAACTTGAAGAAATTCGAGAAGAACCCGAGATACAAAATAGCGATCCTACACCTCAAGAATCATCACAAGACACGCCTATTACTAGGAGATCCGATAGGACTTCTAGGCCTCCTATTAGATATGGTCTTCTTCTTGAAGGGGACCAAAGTGAACCCGACATTGGATGTGATCCAAGAAACTTCAAGGAAGCAATTTTTGATGCGGATTCGAATTTATGGCTTGAAGCTATGCAATCGGAAATAGACTCGATGCATTCTAACCAAGTTTGGTCTTTAGTAGATCTTCCCGATGGAATTGTTCCAATTGGGTGCAAATGGATCTACAAGAGAAAACTTGGGCCTGATGGAAAGGTATTGACCTACAAGGCACGATTGGTGGCAAAAGATTATACTCAAAGACAAGGAGTTGACTATGATGAAACCTTTTCACCAGTCGCAATGTTCAAGTCCATAAGAATCCTTATTGCCATAGCAGCATGGTATGACTATGAGATATGGCAAATGGATGTAAAGATTGCATTTCTTAATGGAAACATTAAGGAAGAGATCTATATGATGCAGCCTAAGGGATACACATCCATGGGAAGCGAGCATAAGGTATGCAAACTTCAGAGATCAATCTATGGTCTCAAACAAGCATCAAGAAGTTGGAACCAGAAATTTGATGAAAAAATAAAGGATTTTGGTTTCATCAAGAACCCGGAGGAACCATGCGTGTACAAGAAAGTAGTTAAGAATGCGGTAACATTCTTAGTACTTTATGTTGATGACATCCTACTCATGGGGAATAATATAGGGATGTTGCAGTCAACAAAGATATGGTTATCAGGTAGATTCTCGATGAAGGATTTAGGTGAGGCATCCTATATTCTAGGAATTCAGATCTATAGAGATATATCTAAAAGAATGATAGGACTCACTCAATCAACCTACATCGACACCATATTGAAAAGGTTTTCAATGGATGGGTCCAAGAGAGGACATCTACCTATGTGTTATGGAGTTTCTCTATCCAAGTCTATGTGTCCCAAGACTGATGAAGAGATAGAGAAGATGACACACGTGCCATATGCGTCAGCCATAGGTAGTATCATGTATGAGATGATATCTACCAGACCGGATGTGGCCTATGCTCTGAGCGTCACGAGCAGATACCAAGCCAATCCCGGTCAAATGCATTGGAAAGCTGTGAAGGATATTCTTAAGTACTTGCGAAGGACTAAGAATTTATTCATGGTTTATGGAGGGAGAGAATTGAAGTTGGAAGGCTATACCGACTCTAGCTTCCAATGTGACGTGGATGACTCGAAATCAACCTCTGGATTTGTATTCGTGCTCAATGGCGGTGCTGTCTCTTGGAAGAGTTCCAAGAAGGACACCATAGCGGATTCCACCACTGAGGCAGAATACATTGCAGCATCAGCTGCTGCTAAAGAGGCGGTTTGGATAACGAAATTCATCCAAGAGTTGAGTGTAATTCCTGAAGCTGTTGGTCCAGTCCCGGTGTACTGTGACAACACGGGTGCCGTTGCTCAGGCAAAGGAACCAGGGTCTCATCAGAAGTCCAAAAACGTACTGAGGAAATACCACATCATCCGGGAGATCGTGGAAAGAGGAGACATCAGTGTCGAGAGAGTGGCCTCTACAGACAATATCGCTGATCCGCTTACTAAGCCCTTGCCAGGACCATTGTTTGACAAACATCGCGAAGCAATGAGATTACGTAGTATGACTAGTTGGCTTTAGGGCAAGTGGGAGATTGAAAGAGTGGGTGCCCGGTTAGCCAACTTGTGGCTAAGGGCTTTTATGACTCTATGTAAAACAATCTTTTGTTTAATATAATTTATACTTTTATAATGGCATTGACTTTATCTTTCTTCATAATATTCTATTATGATATACTATTGTTGTTTTGATAAAGACCTTGAATATACTATAGTGTATGTAAGATGTGGTAGCACATGGGGATGGCTATCATGAAACACATCTTATAGTCACTATATTCTAAACAGTTCCTAGTCAATTGAGCCGTCCGCTAATAAGGATAAGGATCGCTCGAGATTGAGACTAGCATTTGCGATGCCGAGTATCACGTTTCATTGGTATGAAACATAGATATGTTCAAAGCATGCAAATGGATATTCATATGATGAATGATCGAACTACCCTATTCGGACTTTTCAAGTGGTTATCACTTATCGAGTGGATAAAGTCCGCGGTTTTGGTTGTACACCATTAGTCCTTATTACTTGAAACATCATTGAGACTCTATATGCTAGTACTGTACTTTGACTTGTTTACCGACTCTATTGGGTCATCAGATGTCGGGATTGGGTACAGTTACGACACATATAGGAGTCGATGCTTTGTTGTCAAGGATTCACCACATACTCGCGAGTGTGGATATCCTATGTGATCTGAGGAGATATTAGTGTGACGAATCTCTGGCCAGAGTACATGATGTGTTTTAGGTTACTTGGTGTTCCTAGTAACACATGCGATGTCACTAATAGATCTTCAAGATGTTATGCATAGTTATCGAATCTCGAACGACTCTCGATGCACCAATGGTTGTTGATTCGATCAGGATATTTGGTTGAAGGGACCGTACTGTACGCTAACCAAAATCTACTGGTTCTTGCAGGCACTATCAGTAATACCTAGGGAATCATGGGGCGATGTTGCTAGGCGCTCTTACCATGATTCGATGGGTAAGTCGGAAATTGTTGTTCCGAGTCACAAGAAGTTGTGAGCCCACGGCTAGCTGTATTCCTGAACCATTGAGGGTTACACAAGTAATGAATTACTAAAACCCCGTAGAAATAGTTAAATTTAAAGAGTTAAATTTAATGAAAGAGAAGTTGGACTTCTTAATTAAAAGGGAGTGAGATTTCCTAAAATGACATAGGGATGGGCATTTTTGGAAATCACTGAATTCGGATTCAGAAAAATTATCTTGACTTTAAAAGATGCAGAAATGGTTTCTGTGCACATTGGTAAAATCAGTTTATCAATCGGAGTCACGATGAATTTTATATTAATTTCTATAACAACGGGCTTGGCTTGTTGGGCTTAAGTTATGAATTGTGGGCCCTAAGGAGTTAGAGTCCTAATACAATTATAACTTAATCTAGTCTAAAAATTATCTATAAATAGGATGCAGTGTTCGAAATTCTCATAAGAGAATTCAGTCTAGAAATTTCGAACACTATATATAATTTTCAAGAGGATTTTCGAAAATTCCTCTGTCCCTTTTGGAGAAAATTCGACTTGTGATTTTTGTGAAAAATTAAAAATCGAATTAACAGATCATATCTGTTTATTCTCTACGTAAAACTTCTGATTGATTTTTAGTGCAGTCAATCAGAGGGTTTCTGTTTTTCATTCGTGGACCTAATTCCGGAGTTAGATCGTGACTGTCATCGGTTCCCGAGATTTACAAGAAGAGCAGATTAAATTCTGTTGGAGTCCACAATCAAGCCTTTGCTTGACGAGGTAAAAATTTAACTGTGTTTTATTTTTACTTGAACAAATTTAATCATAAAAGTTTTGATACCCATATATGGAATCGTTCCATATAATAAAATAAAAATTTTAAACTTCTGCTGCACCAGGTATCAATTCTTAATTGATCTGAACATGTTTTACAACAAGGAGTGGGCACTGTTTCTTCAGTGTTGTCACCCGTGTTGGCAACACCGGGTGTAACATCAGAAACTTCAGCAGCAGGAGTATGAGTGGCAGTCCAGGGCAAATCTAGAACTCGATTTCCCTTAAGAAGTCTAGCTGCTAACTTCAAAATCTCAAGTTGATAAGTGAGTTCTTCTGTAATATTACAGATGAATCCCTGAGATTCCAAAATGCCATAAATCAAGGACGGGAATGGCAGCTTTGTAGATTTGAGTCCTCCATCAGCAAACTGGAGCACTGTCTTGAATACCATCTTCCCAAAATTGAAAGGACTCCCAGTCCCAATGGCATAAAGAATGAAGGCTTGAGGCCGTGTGATAAAAGTAGAGTTTGAGGAGGGTGTCCAATTTCTCACAGCTATCTTGTGTAGGACCGAATAAAAAGATGTCAACTTGGCTGCAGAAAAGTGGTTAGAAAACTTTTTGACGAAGCCACCAGTAAGGACAGAGATCATTTCACTGACATATGGATAGGTTCCTTCATCAACATCGGGGGTTGAGTAGAGAGAGTTGATAACAGCTGGAGTAAACTCAAACAGCCTTCCCCGAAGATAGACCAAGCCATACTTCGCAGATTCTGGATCTTCAATCCTTGCGGTTAGGTTGACATAGAATTCCAGAATCACCCTCTTACAGTAGGGTATCACAGCAAAAACAGTGGAATAAAGTTGCCTAAGCTTCAAAAAATCAATCAGATTGTACCTATCATAGGAGCGTACATCTATGTTCCTCTCATCCAATAGACCTCTATGAGCGAAGAGGGGCCAAACAGCAACAGCATCACCAAAATAAAACATGAGGGAATGAGCAGCATCCATGTCATAGTCCTCATCAACAGTGTTGTCTGTGGTGTTGACGACACCAACAGCAACACGGGCATCAGCAGTAGAAACATCCTCTTGGTCCAGAGGTTCTTCATCAGCATCCATGCTGGAAATATCTTCAGAGTCTTCTTCATCACCGATATCTGCACTCTTATCAGAAGAGTCAGCATCAGAGTCGGCAGAAGAAGAAGAGGAAGAAGGATCATTAGCTTGATGGGCTTTGCTTGCAGCAAACTCCTCCATCATCTCATCATCGGAGAGATGAGCAGAGGGAGGAACAGACAAGGAAGCCTTTCCTTTCTTAAGGCTTTCCAAAATTTGTGCCAAAGTGGCATCCTCATCAGAAGCAACAGGTTCTGGTGGTACAGTTTCTGCAGGAATATCCTTTGAAGGAACATCACCAGAGGTGTTTGAATCATCGCTCTCAGAAGCAAATTCAATGATCGGAGCGGAGGCAGAGGCAGAAACGGAACCAAAGGGTTTCGTACGAGCAACAAACTCGTAGTTGACATCATCCGGATCATCGCCCGAGCTACGATCTTCTTCGGCCATGGAGATACATGGATCCTTGTAGAACCGCTTAGACTGAGTAAAATCAGGGTTGTATCCTGCCTGCCTTTTTGATCGCCAAACCATCGGTGGAGGAGGATTAACTCTATTCAATACGGAGAAATCAGGAGGATTCTCCAAATCAATCGCATTCCCTGGTTCACCAGGCATGAGAACATCAAGAGGAACAGGTTCCATGGGTACTGGAACAATCGGCAGAGAATGGGCCGTTGATGGTTCTTCTGGTGTTGCAACACTGGGGGCAACATCGGGATTCACATGACCCATCTCACTTCGAATATCCTGTGGATTCTCCAAATCCATCGCTTAAACTGTTTTGCTTTCCCTTTAAATAAATTCTTTTTACCACTGCTAAAACCTACTCCTTCAAATCGAGGCAGTGGTGGAATCTATGGCTGATCAGCAATTGGTACATGTATAGCTGGTGCTGGCACAAATGGTGCTCCTCGTTGCCTTAACAACCCAGCTTCAGCCCCTTTTGCATGATCAAGAGCATCGGAAAAGTTCGGTCATCCCGCATTCACGAGAGTAAAAACATCTGGATTCAAGCCGTTAATGAATTGGTCAGCTTGAGCTTCATCACTGTCTGCTATATAGGGAGCAAATTTCAACAAACTCGTGAATTTAGCAAACATATTGTTCAATATTTAGTTGCCCTTGCTGCAAGCTAGCAAATTCTGCTCCTTTCTCCTTCCTATAAGATACTGGGAAGAATCGTTGATAGAAAGCAGTTTTAAAAATAGCCCATGTAATGACCGTACCTCGATGCTCTAGTGCTCTTCGTGTTTCTATCCACCAACCTTTTGCAACTTCGTGTAGTTGGTGTATAACGAGTTTGACTCGACGATCGTCTGCATAATATTCAAAAAATTTTTTAATATCCTCGAGCCAACTCTCACATTTCACAGAGTTCTCAGTTCCTTTCAGTGTTGGCGGTTTAAACGACTGAAAGCGTTTCAACAGAGTTTCCATCGGAGTAGCAGTCATATCCCCCATATCTCTTGAAGTACTACCCTGTTCAGTTCTAGGCATTTCCTTTGTTGGTGGCACTATCGGTTCTACTCTCGGTGCTTCAGTTGCTTGTGGCACTGTCAGTTCTATCACTGCCTGTTCTGGCAACAGAGTATGGCCAGTCTGTCTAGTCACTGGTCTTCGAGGAATATCTGATTAGGAAACAGATTAGCACATAATTCAATCCCAGACATAATAAATTTGTTTCAGTCCTCCTCTGATTAGCATGATAATGCCTTCTCAAGAGATTGAGTTCTGATTCAGTCTCAGTCAAGACGTGATTCCATCCAAATCATATAAACAAGTAGCATGCAATTCTCAAAGCTGTAAATCAATTCAAATAATAAACATGCTTCAAGAATAAATAAACAATCAGATAGAAGACTCAATCTACCCCGCTCACTCACTACAGTTCAATCTAGGTCCAAGAGCAACGTCAGCTCTGTTACCACTTGTTGTGGGGCCTCGGGTTGCTAATCTCATTTTTAAGGAAATTAGCAATTAAAAATCATTAATTAACAAAAGAAGGAAGAATATCAAACAAATTTTTTTTTCAAAGAGGGGTGCGCTCGGTCGGTTAAAAATCGCCGACCGGGCGCCCCCAAATTTCCCAACCTTCGGGTTGGTTAAAAGAGAGCTGCGCTCAGTCTGCTATTTTCTGCAGACCGGGCGCTGCCCTGAGCAGCTTCATGCTCTTCATCTGTGGTATATAATTCTTCCAACCACTCGAATCCATCCTATTGAAGTCCGAAAACACGTATACATACATAGAACACAAGATTTAAACATGATTACAAGCAGTTGCTACATCAATCTATAATTTTGGAATCTCACAAAAACCATAAACTTATACAAGTGTTCAACATCTCAAGAACAACATTTATAAGTACTTTCTAACTTGCTTGCTAGTCTTCTAAGTTCATCAAATCAGCTACACAACCCGAGTCCACATATCTATCCTCTCTCATGAGCTACCCTCGGTGACTTTGGCCAGCTTTTGCCCCATCTGTCGTCATGCACACATACAAAACAAAACAACAGCCGAAAACATCCAGTGAGAATACAATCTCAGTATAATCAACATATATACGCGGTAAATGAAAACATATCCACTCTAAATATTTCAACTCGAGAATAGAGTAAACGCATATATATAAAGAATTGATTCCTATCACACTCTTTGCCATCAAGATTCGTATACGATCTTGACATGGATATCCATCTATCGCCGTCTCATCAGACTCGAAAATAAGGTCGCCTCAGACCTTGCAATAAGAATCAATTCATATTTCATATCGTATCATAATCATATAGAAACAAAGATCCACTACCTGAGATGGATCGACAACATCATAACAAAATCAAAACAATAAACAAGTATGTGATTTCGGCGGGACAACTCAAGAAGCTTCATTCTCGAGTTTCATGTCCCTGACTTGCGATGTCGTATTATACCTTCGGATTTTCTTTTCGGTTCTTGAAATACTTCAAATCTGAAATAGAATATCAAGAACACATATTAATATCTATTCAACTTCACATACAAATCTGCTCAATTCCATCATTTCATTCTCAAAGAACAACTTGAAACCTCAAGCAAATCTTATTTGGTTCGAAGGCGGACTTCGCGAGTTTATCAAGCTCATACTAATCTGAAATATAAAGATTCTAACCAAGAAACATCAGTTATGAAGTTAAGAGATCAACAACTCAAGCATAGGACACCGAAACAGCCTCAAATCATAAATCGACGACGCAGCGACTGAAAGTCGGTAACCGAAACAATATCGAAATCATTCTATCTATCATATACAACTCATATCAGTAAGAAAACTTCATATTCCAATATATCAGCAGCTACACATCTCGAATTACATGCTGAAAATTGTAAGAAACTCATACAACACTCGTTCTTCGATCCGGTTTCGATATCGGAATGTATAAAAACTCAAGAACAACTATTTATGCTCATAAACTGATTTCTTCAACATAAAAAATCTCAAAACAGATGGAATCATTAAGATACTTACATGAAATCAAAGCCCTCGTTGTAAGGATCGCAACTCTATTTTCGGAATTAAATTCGGACAATCGGATCAAAAGATACGAGGTTTTGAAAATCAAAAATCAAAGGAAAAGAGAAAATCTCGACTTCTTCTCTGAAATTTTCTGAATAGATATGGAACATACACGCACACATGCTAAGTAATCATTTCAGATTTAGATAAATTCAATCTATTTGCAATTTAGCCCCTCGAAACTTCATAAATTGCAATTCAGTCATCGACCCTCTTTTTAATTCAATTTCAATCCTAAATAATTTAAGAATATTAGAATTTAAATCTAAACTCTAAATATTCCCAAATTAAATATACTCGGATTAAAATTAAATAATTTCGGATTAAATCAAATAATCTCGGGCCTTACACATTATCCTCGTCTCCCACCACCAAGGGAATGTGATTGAAGTTAGGACAGTTAAGTGCAGTATACTCTCATGCTAATAGATCTTCAAAGAATTTAGCTCCTAAATTCGGAATAAGAGTTTGGACCTCCAACAAAGAGCCATCATCCCAAATACAAAAAATTTTATTCCTTGCTCTACGCCTATTAACTGTATTATGAAACAACTTGGTGTTCTTCTCTCCATCGACCATCCACTTAGCAGAAGCCTTTTGGTTCCAGAATATCTCTTCCATGGCTAAGCAATGCGCAAGAGACGCTTGAGCAAGAGACATCTCCACCCGATTATCGACAGAAGGATCTTGATCAGAGTTTGACTTTGCAATATCAACCTTTTCGGATAAAAGTCTAACTTGATCATGAATATTGCCAAAAACATCTTGGTTCCACCATTTCAAATGATTTTTGAGGTGTTTCAGTTTGATAACCAAACGAGTGAGTCTATGAGCCTCACAAGGATTGTTCCAATTCAATCTGACTGTTTGGAGAAAGCTATGATGTTGAACCCACATATTCTGAAACCTAAAAAAAAACTTCGACTTTGGTAATAGTGGAGCAAAAACCAATAGCGGACAGTGATCAGAGGTCCCCCTATGGAGATGTTCCACTTTGAAGGAATCAGAAAAGGAGCTCCAAATAGATGAAATAAGAACTCTATCCAACCTTTTCCTAATCTTCGAATTAGTCCAAGTGAATTTAGATCCTAAAAAACCAGGATCCAAAAGACCAGCAGCAACAATAAAGTCTGAGAATTCGTACATACCACCCGGGCTGTTAACCACTCCCAAAGAATGTTCTGAAGAATCTGTTATGACATTAAAATCTCCTCCAACCATCCATGGACACCCATCTAGAGGCTTACAACTCAGAAGCCCATCCCATAGCTCACGCCTTTCTCCCCTGTCATATTTAGCATACACCACTGAAAGATAAAAACGCGTAGGGAACACACGCAGAAGTTACCTTCACATGAATAAACTGAACATGATCCAAAATTATATCAAAAGTCAAATTACTATTCTAGTAAAGCCAATTTTATTGTTACAATTCCCATACACCGACCCAAAACCAAATTTATTAACCAATAACTCATTAGCCAGAGTATTTTTTGGTTCCATCACCCCCATTGGAGTTTAGTATCACTTTTAATAAATTTCAACCTCCTTTGGACTGCTTTATTTTCGATACCTCGAACATTCCAAAAGAGCCCCTTCATTGATTAAATATAACCTCCTGGTTGGTATCTTGATTGAGAAGTAGGCTACGATTCCTCATAGGAGGTACCGATTTTGTTCTCTTAGGTGGACGTCCAAATTTCCTCTTAGGGATAATTTCAACCTGATCTTCTGTGATGTTGTGATAGAACTCAGCAGCCGTGCTCATCATTTCTTTGCATTGGTTTGGTTCTATAGTATTTTCAACGACAAACTCCTCCGAATCAACAGTTCCAACTAGCCCGTGCTCTTTACCGTCCATGATTGGCTCATGAGACTGAGCCAAACAATCAATATCAGATACCAATCCTTTAGAGTCATTTTTTATTGGTTCATCATCAACAACCTTATCCCCTTCTTTATCAATAATTTGCTGATCAATCCGCTGCTCCCCCTCTGGAGATTCTGAAATGTGATCGCCCATGTCCGAAGCCAGATCGTTATCATTCTCCTGAATATTTTCCAAAAAAAGTTGTTTCATCCCCTCTTCGATGAACATACCATCAACCCAATTCCCCTTCCATATACCAGCATATTTAGGTTTAATGAGATTAATCTTCTCCGACCCAACCTTAAGATCCTTTGCTACCAACGTATCCTCTTGTAAATCCACGCTCAAGGTTTCAAATCTATTCGAACTCGAAGGACCTGTTTCTTTAGCTGGACTTGAAGCCTTTGGAGAATTAACATCCACCTTTTCCTTGCCCTTTCTGGATCCCACTTTAATCCATTCTAACCTTGGAACCTCATCTGAATTTTTTTGAACATTATCCTTATTCATCTGCCTTTTATTATTGATGATGTCTCGTAGATCGCCTTGATTTTTTTTGACTCGATATGGAGGTTTAGGGTTTTTCCCATAAGCATAGCATTCCGTCGATGCATGTCCCACATGGCAGCATTTCGAGCAGTAACTAGGTAAATTCTGATATATCACTCGCTTCTCTATGACTTTCTTGCCCAACCCTACGCAGATTTTCTCATGCAATGGTTTAAGTAGATCAATCTCTACAAAAACTCTTGCCATCGTTCACCCTTAGAAGTTAACTCATCCATTTTCAGAGGCGTCCCCACCACATTTGCCACTGAGTATAACAGCTTTTTATCAAATAAAGAGATTGGAGGTCCGGAAACCAAACCCAAACCGGAACTATAGAGCATTCACGTTGATAATCAAACGATGGTGTCCATTTGAACACCCTAAGAAGATGTCCTTGGAGAAACCATCGCCCTTTCCCCCAAAACCAAGCCATATCTTCTTCCAACTGAAAGTATATGAAGAGAAACCCCGGACGTAATAATTGGACTTTGTAGGGACCCAAAAAGCCTGCAGATGAAAATTCTTGAAGAGTTTTGTCACGAGTCGGCCAGCCTCCTGAAAATTTTCCAATCAAAGCAAATGGATGAGCCTTTCCCATGTCCATGACCTCTTCCTCCGTGAAGAAAACTCCAGGAACGTTTTTGTACATTGTCATGGGCTTCGCGATGATATGAGATTCATCGAGTTGAAAACTTTTGTTGAGAGTGCGTGGAGAAGAAGCCATAAAGGCAGCGGCATATGATTTCCTTCCTCCGTCCGGTGGCTTGAGATCAGCCGCTGCATCTCCACCAATAGCATCTGCGAAATCGCTCTCTAGGGTTCTCAACACTTGCATACAATTCCATCAAACATATAACTTCTTTTTAGGACCCATTTGCATTCTAATTTCTTGGTACCTGGTGGAAGATACATCAATTCCTAGGTGTGATTTTTCAAAATGGAATCTATTTTAGTATTGATGGCTTCTTTCTAGTATGGAGCTTCAGGGCTAGACATGCAACTAAGTTTTTTTGTTCATTTTCCAACATATAGGTAAGAAAATATGGACCAAAAGACTTCAAAGTTCTAGCCATTTTACTTCTTCTATGTTCTTCATATTGTGCAAATCCTTCGTTAATCGTTTTTCTTGTTTTTTACTAGAACTAGGACTATTTTTTTTACAGAATCATCATTCATTTGTTTAGACGGTTCTATTTGAGAAAAGCTTTGGGTTGAACAGGTCCATGGGCCTTTTTGTTAACTAAAATATTATATTAGGACCTTTATTTGGCTGATTTTTATTCTTTAAACCAAACCAAGAAGAAAAAAGATTCTAGATAAAGAAATTAAATAAATAAATAAAAAATTATACAAACAAACTATACAAAGACATTTTTTTTCCCTTTTTTCTTTGTTATCGAAAATTTTTGAAATCGTTATGATATTGTCTTCTTTCTTTTGAGATATAATTTTTAGTACACGATCTTCGGATTATGTTTGAAGTTATAAAAATTAATTTCTAGCTCATATAATTACACACGCAAATCGTTTTAACGCCTTACATGATTTAGTAAGCATCATTCCTAAATTTCAAGTCAATTTCAATTCCATTCTACATCAAGTTAACAATTGTAAACAATAATTAGTAGATGGTTCACATGTATTACGTATGTCATATAATAAATAGGCTTTGTAGGTTCTCAAATCGTTTGAACCTCGTTATCCTTGTTATTTTATTGTATATTTTTTCTTCCAATCTATAAAACATTTTTTTGTTGTGAATGCTAAAAGTTGTGAGAAAAATATAGGAGAAATGGGCTAAAAATAGATTTTGAGGGAGTTTTGGTCAATCTGAAAGAGAGATAAAATAAGGGCAAGAGAGATAAAAATGATGAAAAATAACCTTACACAAAAATATAGTAAAAGATTTTGGTGGATTTCAGGTTATCTAAGATTTGTGTCATTCAAAATCAAGTTATCGAATCAAATATCTTGCTTCAAATTATAAGTGCAACTTGAATGAATTTGTGAATAGATCGCTCCAAAAAAATGGTTGTGCACTTTGCATTATTTTCATGCTTAAGGAACCGTCATAGAAGTTTTCGAAGGTAAACAAAAAATTTCTTTATCAAGTGCAATTGAATTAATAATTGGATATAATTTTTTTATACTTATATTTATTACATAGTTCTTGAGAAAAAAATACGAGTACTAAAATTGTGACACATATATATTAATGTATAAGATAACAGTATAATAGTATATGTCTTTTTAAGGTAATCCACACACACGTGCACACACACACAC
This sequence comes from Henckelia pumila, assembly GCF_033568475.1. Taxonomy (NCBI): domain Eukaryota; kingdom Viridiplantae; phylum Streptophyta; class Magnoliopsida; order Lamiales; family Gesneriaceae; genus Henckelia; species Henckelia pumila. Next base: position 194,505,407 of record NC_133121.1, read on the forward strand.
ACACACACACATATTAACATATTGAATAAAAAAACATATTTTGATAAGGAAATAATCTTAATTTTGGTGATGACAATTATGAGAACAAAGACAAATACCTAAGCTGATCAGCTGTTACGATGAACAAAACCAAAAGACACATTTTATCAGTATCGATATTGTAAGACATTTTATCTAAACAATACTAAAATGATAAGGAGTCTCTTATCAAATCAGTAAGTTTAGTGGACTACGTTTTCAGTTAAATGGAACTAGTATGGATTCATCAAATCGACCCTCATTGCAACCCAATTCACATAGCCAGACCAGCTCAAACAAATCCAGACCAGATCAATCATGTATTCTGAGAATCATTCAAGATCAGTCTAGGTTGTTGAAGATAAATCCAAAATAATTTTTTTGGAGATTGAGACGTTATAATTCGTAACCGACCATATTCAAATTGTCTCACTATCGTTAGTACTATTTTGGAATGAGGACAAAGACATGTGACACATTCTGCTTGATTTTCGGATATTTTTGGATCAGATGTGAACCGGCTAAATTTTTTAACGTTAGACATTCTCCATTATAAATACTTGAAGAAGTACGCAGTTGCAACTCTCCTGAATCTTTGAATCATCAAGCATACAATTCTCCAAGCTTTAAATACTTTCATATTCAATAAAAGAACAATACTGACTACTTCGAGCTACTATCACACACTTATTGTTATATCAAAACAATTATAGTGATCAATCTGTGATACTATGTAGTAACACAAATTTCATTTTTACGAGCTTAAATGATTAAACTTGATTAAGGAATTTTAATATGATTAATCTGACTAAGAAATCGACTCCAAGATGTGAGAAAAGGGTCTAAGAGTTAAATTTGACTCGGGTAGTTCGGAAGGTCCGAAAGTGAACCATAGGAGATCGAAAGTTCCGAAGTGATCAAACCAAGAAAAGAAGTTCGGAATTAAGATCAAAACTTCCGAACCAGAGATCGGAACTTCCGAAGAGTTAGGTCATGCACACTAGTGATGTTTCGCCAGCGTTTTGACATGAAATCACATGCATGAGATCAGAAGGTCCGAAGATGAATATTGGAGATTCCGAATAGGGCAGTTCGGCACTTGGAAGGCATGTAGAGATCGGAGATTCCAAACCCTTGCCTATAAATAGGTCGAGAAATCTCACAATTTACTGTGTGTTTAAGGTGTAGACCTGATTCAGTGTTTTAGTCTTCTTCTCGAGGGCCGGGCGGTAGCGAGATGTTAAGGAGCTTGTAGCGGAGCTGTGCTTGGGTCAGGGCCTTAGACATCAGCTGGAAGATGACGAACGCAGATATAGTCCGAGATCCCTATTAGTATTAGGGAGTATCTATTACCTAAATTAAAGATTTTAGGTCAGTATTAGTGATGAATTATTATCTTGACTTGTAGTGATGGATGCATGTACAACTAGGACAATTATTGAGGTAAGTAAAGTACTGACTGAGATATCCAGCGAATATGAAAGATTATGTCTTATGTGAGGAATATTATGTGTCATAATCTATGTTTTACTATTTTAATATAATATGTTGCATGTGAATATGACATGTTGAGCTTGTTTCTCCTTCAAAATAAGCCTTTCCAGTGGGGTCGCTTAGCCATTGTTTTGGACGGTGAGACGCTGAGAGTCACAGTGGCCGACGGGTCGAGCGGACTCTAGTATTCTTGGACATTGTAGATGCATGTCCGATTTGAAGTAAGGGAATAATTTACCCAGTGGTTTGAGTCCCTGATGACACTACTCACACCTTGGCGTCATTCTGAGCAAGATTGATCAGTATACCCAGTTACGCAGTCATTCATTTTGCATACATCATATCAGTATGTTTACCCGTGCTTTACGTTCTGAGAGTAGTTCGATCACGCCCATGTTATTGTGTTTCTTAGACACCCCATTTGGCGGAGCAGTTGCATATGTTTTACTTTGAACCTGGGTGTAGTTTGTGATCAACGCTGTACTGCAGAGTTAGCTACTAGGTTTCTTTTATTTAAGTGGATATTTCAATTGGGTTTTACTATTCTTTCGCTTTGGGTTATACTTACAGGTTTTATTCCGCCGGCTTAGGCCATCTCCAACCACAAACACCATTTTGGTGCAACTTTTGCACTAAAATAGTGCAATTTCTGCACCAAACACAATATCCATCTCCAACCCATTTACACCAAATCTTACACCAAAAGGAATATTCTCGAAATATTCCTTTTATTTCATATATATTAATTAATTTTATTCAACATATTTTTACAAACTATATAATTAATTTTGCGATTATAAAAAAATATTTTATCGTTAATAAATATTTTTACATATTATCTAAATAATATTTTAATTAATTAAAAATATTTTATTGTTAATACATATAAATATTAAATTTAAAGTTTATGGTTTAATTATTATTATATAAATTAATTTATAGATAATACAAATTAATATATGATAATTATTAAAATTGATAAATATGTGTACGACTTCAAACATAAGACAACCACAGAATGGATACAACTTAAAAAATAAGACGAATACGAAACGGATACAACATCAAACATAACACATACAAATCAAAAACATAATACAAAATATAATTTCAAACATAAATGCTTAGACCGTTCGAGTACAACTTCAAGCATTTGAACTACTATATTCATCCCACAAATGCTCAATTAAAGCATTCCGCAGTTCGTAGTGAGCATCTTTGTCTTTTATTTTTTTATATCGATTGAGAAATTCTTGAAACTTCATATTATCATCGACAATCATTTCGACTTCTGGAGCAGGTGTTTCTCGCGCATCTTGAATAGGTGCACTGAGATCGCGTTCATCTTTGATAATCATGTTGTGCATTATGATACATGATGTCATTATGTCATGTAAATGACATTTCTTCCAACCACGTGCTGGTGACGCCACGATAGAAAATCATGATTGAAGGACTCCAAATGCACGTTCAACGTCTTTTCTACAGGATTCTTGCTTCATTGCGAAATATTTCTTTTTTGGTCCGCGTGGATCATGAATGCTTTGCACAATAGTTGACCATTTTGGATAAATACCATCAGCTAAGTAATATCCCATATCATATTCTTTTCCTCCAATTTTGTAATAAGCAGTAGGAGCAATACCTTGTGCAAGTTTGGAGAATAAACCAGACGACTCCAACACATTTATATCATTATTTGTTCCGGGCATTCCAAAATATGCATGCCATATCCAAAGATTGTAATCAGCTACTGCTTCTAAAATGATTGTCGGAGAACCACTACGACCTGCATATTGGCCTGCCCAAGCCGTTGGACAATTTTTCCACTTCCAATGCATACAGTCGAGACTTCCTAACATCCCTGGGAATCTTCGTTGTTCACCTATGTAGAGTAGTCTGGCAACATCATCAGAAGTAGGTGATCTCAAGTATCGTTCTGCAAAAACTTCCACTATAGCACGACAAAACCGTTGCATACACACAATTGCTGTAGATTCTCCAATTTTGATATATTCATCAGTAGCATCCGCGGGTAAAGCATATGCTAGCATGCGCAAAGCGGCTGTTGTTTTTTGCAGAGTTGATAGACCGAGCCAGCCCACACCATAAACTCGTTGAATGAAATAAGAATCATGATTCTTTACCTCATTTATGATACGAATGAAAAAGTTTCGAGACATTCGAAATCGTCTTCGAAACATTGTTTCATTATATCTTGGAATTTCAGCAAAGTAATCGTTGAATAAATTACGATCGGCGACTTCTTGATCACGATAGATGACTACGTGACCTGGAATCGAACCTTTGTGTGTGGCTTCTTGATCATTTTGAATGATGTACGCAGCAACCAACTCTTGCTCTTGAGTAATCACATCTAAGACTGCTTTTCTTTTATTTGCAAAACTCTCAACAGCATTCAACCACTCATTTTGCGTTTCATCTTCTTTATCCGACAACGACAAAGAAGATGAGCTAGATTAAGATAATTGTAATTCTGATTGAGAATTCATTTTCTTTATAATGAGAATGTGAAATGAGTGGTGTGAGAAAATAATATGATTACATCACATTATATAATAGTTGTGAAGAATGTAACCATTGGAGAGATCTAAATCACAACCGTTGGGATTGATTCTACACGGATCAAGATCCTAACCGTTGAATGTGTGTTTTTAGATCTAAATCACAACCGTTGGATTGATTCTACATGGATCAAGATCTTGACCGTTGAATGTGTGTTTTCAGATCTAAATCACAACCGTTGGATTGATTCTACACGGATCAAGATCTTGACCGTTGAATGTGTGTTTTCAGATCTAAATCACAACCGTTGGATTGATTCTACACGGATCAAGATCTTGACCGTTGAATGTGTGTTTTCAGATCTAAATCACAACCATTGGATTGATTCTACACGGATCAAGATCTTGACCGTTGAATGTGTGTTTTCAGATCTAAATCACAACCGTTGGATTGATTCACACGGATCAAGATCTTGACCGTTGAATGTGTGTTTTCAGATCTAAATCACAACCGTTGGATGGATTCGATTTCAGTATAAATTGGCTACATTACTCTCACACAAACTCAATCCTATCATCCTTTTCAAGCAACACAATGGCATCTAGTGCTAGAACTGCTTTTTACACCATTGAAGAAGATAAGCATCTGTGTCATATATACCTTGACATATCACAAAATCCTATTGTCGGCATCAATCAATCAAAAGATCAGTTCTGGGCTCGCGTTGAAGAAGGTTACAATAGTAGCAAACCAAACACCGTACAAATTCGTAACAAAAGATCACTGCAGTGCCGCGTGAAAACTATACTCCGTCAAGTTGGAAGATTAAGAGGATGCATTCGCCAAATCGAAATTCTCAAACCAAGTGGTGCATCTGACGAGGACATTGTGAGTATTATTTAGATATATTTATAGTTTACTATAAAGACTCTAATATGATTTTTTTTTTTTGGCAGTTGCACAGAGCAAAAGATCTGTTCATGCAAGATCCTAATTACAGCAAAGGATTCAAGTTTGATCATGTATGACCAATTTTGAAAGATCTTGAAAAATTTTCTAGTGACATCCATCCATCGAGCTTCGAAACTCAAACCAAATTCACGAACTTGGATTCATCACAGTCAGAAACTCATACACCAGAGACTCCATTATCAGTTTCTGAAGGATTAAACTCTTTTACTATTAATTTAAGTAGTGATGAAAATGTAGGTGACACTTCATCCGACCGACCTATTGAAGTTAAAAAGGCAAAATTGAAGAAAAAAAAAGAAGAAAACATTGCAGAATTGTTATCGACGATGAAACAAGGGCATCACAACCTTGTTGAGGTCCTACAACAGGGATCTGCTTCACTCCAACAAACTTATGATATGAAAATTCTTGAGCTGCACAATAACGCATTGAAATTAGAAAATCAAAAAAAGTAAAATTGAAGCTCGAAAAAAACAAGTGGCGTTGGCTGCACTTCAAGAGGAAAATAGAGATCTGTATATGGATTTGAGAACAATTGGCGATCCAGAATCGCGTGAAATTGTGCGAGTTGAATGAGCAAAAATTATGCAAAAAATAAAACAATCATCTGAACAACAAGATCGTGACATGCTTGAAAAATATTTGGGTGATATTGGAGGATCTGGATCTAATTTACCACCGTATTGATTATACGTTTCGATGTTGTCGTTTAGTTATTATAATAATACCAAAAATATTTAAATAATATTTAAGTATATTTAAAAACAAATAAATGATAATAAAAAAAATTAAAAAAAAATAAAATCTTTGCACAGCGCAGCATTTAGCGCCCCCATTGGAACTCCTTTGCTGCGCTAAGCACCATTTTAGCGCAGCGTTGGAGCTGCTCTTAGAATTTTAGTTTAATTTTCATAATATCTCTGATTAAGCTTTTATTTATTTAAATTTTCATGATTAAAACTCTGGTTAGTATGTAATCCGGGTAGGGTCACTACATATTGAGCCAAGCTTATAAGAGTATTTTGCATCATTATTGTTTTGTTGTAACTATAATCAAAGAGTGGTTTGATTGTGAGATTGTATTGCTAGGAGTTCCAATCAAGGGTTGATTGAATTGAGTTTGTACAAACAGTTGCGTAAATCAAATTCTTCTAGTGGAAATTCTTCCGAGAACAGAAAAAGGAGAGACGTAGAAGTTTTAACTTCGAACTTCAATAAAAAATCTCGTGTCCTTTACTTTTATTTACATTTTACTTACTTTCAGTTTGTTTAAGCTATCCAGTTCAATTTAGTGCGTGAGATGTCTTCCTCTTGACCATATTTATTCTCACAAAGAAATTTTGTTACGAAAATTTTTGACGAAGGAGCTGTTAACTCACCTTATTTGTAAGAAAAGTTTTTAAAATATTTTAAAATGTGTATTTATCCCCTTTTACACATTTTGTTTATATATTTATGTTGATCCAATAAAAAAAATTCTCAAACTACTTTCCCTAATGATTTTAAAAAAATTTCAACATTATTTATTAAAATGTTATAGTTATTGAAACATACTAGATACTAGCTAGTATGAAAATTATTTAAGTTAGAGAGTTTGTTATTGTAATAATAATAATAATTATGACGATGATGATGATGATGATGATGATGATGATGATGGTGGTGGTGGTGGTGGAGTGAGTATTAGGGATAATATGAAAATATTGCTTCTATAGAATGATATATAAATATAAGTCGCTTCCTATAAAATAATTTTGAGAAGATAGAAAATTATAATGAATATTCGGTGTTCTACTTATTGTGAATTATGAATACTATATGGCTCCGCTTGGATGAAAGTATTTCAAACCAATAGATTTCAAATGCATTTTTGTTGTTTAGAGAAGTAGCACCACAAACAAATCCACTTCTTTTATGTTTATATGATAATTCATGTTGTTAGGATGAATTTTAAGTTCATCCAATAAAGTGGTGATTTAGAATCCTTTTGAATCCATCTAATAATGTGTAAATAATTAAGCTATGAATTTGAGATTTCACTATGTTTCATGGTTAACACTAAAATTATATTCGAAATCCATGGATTTGAAATACTTCAATCCAAACGCAACCTAAGATTGTGATCGGGTGGAGAATTTAATTTGTCCTCAACGTTGATCCAATGGCATAACCATACGTATTGCATTTAATTTTTCGCATAAAAAAATAAAAAAATAAATCATATGTGACTCATTGTGTTATTCAACGGCAAATTCTTTAACTCAAGTTCATGGAATCCAATGCATTTAATCAGGGCCGGACCTGATATTTTTTAGGCCACGTTTTTAAGCCTTAAATATTATAGAAATCCAGAATAACTTATTGGGTCAATCAATAGAGTTGGATTCCTTAAGAGTCAAATAATTTGGACCTTAATACTTAGTGTAATTTTTTTGGGCCCTCCTAATTATATGGGCCTGAGGCGGAGGCCTCTTGGGCCTCTCCTCAGGTCCGGGCCTGCATTTAATTTTTATTGTTAAATATTATTCAACTTGACATTGTATATTATGAGGATAATTCAAATTCCTCAAAGAAATACATGAAATTCGACATATAAAATTTATATGTTCTATTTTCTTCCCAGACTAAGGTCGAAAATTTTATGTGACAAACCGTTTAATTTACTTATAGTAATATCCGTCTGATATATTACACTACACATAAATTTTATATAAATCAATATCATCCATGGGGTAAAATTAGTATTTTTATTTAATTAGTGGAATAAATAAGAGAAAAAAATAAGTAACTTAATTTATAATACATTTAGTTAGTGTGTGGTAATTTTAAGAAAAATTTGGATATTTAAAATGAAGTACGATATTGAAATATTTTTACCATAAAAAAAGGGAAAAATCTTTAACGTACATGTTATATTGTTTGATCGTGTGTGTATGTAAATATATATATATATATATATATATATATATTAAATAATTTGAATATTTTAATCCATAATTTTGAATTTCGCTGTTATTTTTTAAAACGCAAATAGTAAGCCAGAAAACTAATTCACACGAATTTAGTCAATCTGGTACGTTATAAGCATGCAAACATCGGCTTCCACTCACGGACAGAAGGTAACAAGGTAATTACCTCCGGATGGACATGTGAACAAGCTCGATTTATCATCGTAAGCATAACTATATGCTTGTGGACAGTGCCGCTTGAAAAACTCCGAGTAGAATGATGGCTTGCACGTCTTCGGAGTACCAAACTGCTCGGTGCAGCAATACTGTGTCTGGTTGAAAGCGATGCATGCACTCTTACATCCAATTATGCCACCCCTTCCATCCCCCTCAGCCAACTCAGGCGGACATCCACGATTATTGATATTGACGGGGCAAACCGCGGTGGGACAGCCGCCCCGTGGCGCCACGGACAAGGGGAAATTGAAGCCATCGACGAGGCTGATGTCATAATAATCTTTGTTTCCGTCTCCATTGAGAGTGAATTCGATGAGGGACACGGGAGGGGCACCACCGGCCCCATTGCATGCGACTTGACCGGATCCGCAATCCCCGGCCAAACATTTGAATCTGCCTTCGGAATACGAGCAAGCAGATCGAGCCCAAATCCGTCCTGACCATCCGACCGGTGCATTGAGGGTTGCTGTGGCTTGGCTTTCCAGTTCAAACCCCGTTAGAATTGATCCCCTACGGCTAGTTAATGTTGCAGGCCAAATAGTGTAGGGGCAATTGTTTTTTATCGTGAATATTGCTGACGCACATCCTAAAAAAAAATCAAATTTGTTCAATTATTTTCTACCGCAAATTATGTAAAATAATATATCAAATAAAACAATCATGTGCTTCTAAAAAGATTAAAAAATCAAAATAAGTACTCACCATAAACATAGCACAATAAGGTAACCGTGCAGAGTAAATAACTGAATCTCATCATTGTTTGTCTTCAGAATCGATGAGATATAATGTTTACAGTAATATATAACGTCATGGTCGCACATTGTTGCATGTTATATATATACCATATAGACCGAAATCATAGTCAAAATTGTTGAAATTTGGAGACATGATTTTGACAATGGCGAATTAATTTTATTCTCATTTATAGATTTTTACATTAACATTTTCGAAAGATGTGCACATAAAAGTTATTATTATTTTCTTGGTCAAAGAAATATCAAACAATATTTTTTCCCTTTTTATGTCTTTCTAAAAATGGAGGAAAGTCAACGTAATCCAAATTAATGAGAGTTGAAATGACATATTAAGTTAAATCTTTTTTTTCTTTCCATGTATGTAACTGTTTATAGATGCATGTGTTTACTAAACCAACGGAATTAAGATATATGTAGACAAAATGATGAAACATTGAAATATTACTCTGATTATGAAGGAAATGTTGTCAGATCTAAATGGGTCAAGATCCTCTAATTTGGTGAGGGATACATCACCGTGAGAGATTTTTACGTATTAAATAGACCGATCTATGTGTGTATGTTTAATTAATTTAAATTTAAATGTTAACAATCTATACATATGTTATAATTAACTAAAATGGTAAAAAAATTAAAAAATTTTACACATATTATTACAAAATGTATTTAAATGTTAAAAATCCGCTCAACATCATATGTTGTTAATCTCTTAAAAATAGAGGTTCTTGTTCCGTTCTAGTGTTGAAAGCTAAAAATCAATACCTAATGACTTTAATAAAGATGTATATGAGCAAAATTTTGTTATCTTGGCTTTTTTTATTTTTGAAGTAAATTTTTATCTTGGTTGTTATGTAATATTATATTAACTTAAACTCAGTTTAGTTTGAATAATGAAATTGAATTTCTTTATATCATTCCACGTTTTGGCTAATTTTTTCTAGTCATTAGAGAAAAAAAGTTATATTATATTTATTTTTCAAAATCAGTTCGGTGAGAAAACACCTCCTCTATTGTGCCCTTCGTGTCCCGATTTGGTAGTTTATCAACCGAGGGATATAAACAAAAAGAAGAGAAGGACAAGATTTCTTGAGGGAATTTCTTTTCTTATTTTATTTCCGATTACCAGTACATTTGTTTATACAGAGCTTGGGAAGAAAAGAATCCCTTGATCTATGTAAATTCAGAACATAAATATAGTTGTATCCCAATAATCAAGCAAGGAAATAATACAGATTACACATAATATGTTATTACTTTGGTAAGGAATAATCATCCGGATTTTGTGCTGATTTTGAATTCTCTATATTCCCCCTCAAACTTGTCTGCGGGAGAGGCCAAAGACCAAGTTTGACACGTAAACCAGCAAGAGCCTTGCGAGTTAGAGGCTTGGTAAAAATATCTGCAAGTTGAAGAGAAGATGGAACAAAACGAGTGACGAGTGATCCAAGGGCGACCTTTTTCCGAACAAAATGGTAGTCAATTTCAATGTGTTTAGTCCGTTCATGAAAGACAGGGTTTGTGGTCAAGTGTAAAGCCGATATATTGTCACAAAAAAAGATGAGAAAGCTTAGGTTGCACAACACCAATATCACGAAGAATGTAGGAAATCCATGTTAATTCGGCAGTGGTGGAGGCAAGAGCTCGGTACTCTGCTTCAGCAGTAGAACTAGCAACAGTGGGTTGCTTTTTAGCACTCCATGAAATGCAGTTAGAACCAAGAAAGGTGCAACAACCTGTTGTCGATTGTCGAGTATCTTTACAGCCAACCCAATCAGCATCGGCAAAGGCAAACAAGTCAAGGCTACTATGCGCCAAGAGACACATTCCAAGGTGGAGTGTCCCATGAATATACCGTAATATGCGCTTAACCAGAAGAAAATCAGTAACTGTAGGTGAATGCATGTGTTGGAAAGCTGTATTAACAGCGAAAGATAGGTCTGGTCTGGTCAGCGTGAGATATTGAAGCGCACCCACCAAGCTTCGGAAATGATATGGGTTGTCATAGAGCTTGTCAGCATTTTCAATTGTTGATTCTTTAGATGGCATTGGAGTAAAAACTGGTTTGCAGTGACTCATAAGTGCACGGTTTAGTAAATCAGAAGCATACTTCCTTTGTGAGAGGAAAATACCATCTGAAGTTCTAGTCACCTCAATACCCAAAAAATAATGAAGGTCCCCAAGATCTTTCATAGAAAATACGTTGTTAAGGTCACAAACGAGTTGATCAAGAAGCTTCGAAGAGTCGCCTGTGAGTATAATATCATCAACATAAAGTATAAGTAAAAGGGTATGACCATTGTGGCGATACACAAATAAAGAAGGGTCAGTAGTACTGCAAAAGAAGCCATATTGAAGGAGAAAATCACTGAATTTGTCAAACCAAGCACGAGCTGCTTGTTTAAGACCGTACAGTGCCTTGCGGAGTAAGAACACGTGATCTGAATGTAACTCATCTTGGAATCCAGGTGGTTATTCCATATAGACAGGGACATCGAGATTTCCGTGGATAAAGGAATTTTTAACATCAAGTTGCCGAATTTTCCACTTCTGTACGACAGCAATAGTTAGGAAAAAACGAATGCTGCCCGGCTTAATGACAGGACTAAATGTGTCCAGAAAATCAACCCCTTCTTCTTGATGAAATCCTTTTGCCACTAGACGAGCTTTAAGTCTTTCTAAGCTCCCATCAGCATGAATATTTGTCTTGAATACCCATTTACAACCAATAACATTCATGGTTGAGGAACGTGGAATAAGTTCCCATGTCTTATTATGAGCAAGAGCCTCCATTTCAGCAATCATAGCAGCTTTCCAACCAGGATGTTTGAGAGCTACAGTAACATTCTTAGGTTCTGAAGGAATAGATGAGACAACGAGGTTAGCATATTTGGGATTTGGTTTGTAGATACCTGCTTGGGATCTTGTGGTCATCGTATGAGTGGAGGGTTGAAAAACCAAACCAGTTAGAGTCGACTCGACATGCCGAATGTTGTCATCAGAAGTTGATATGCTGTGAGATTAGTTGATGAGGAAGGATTGACTGCCAGAGGCTATACGATCTATTGGGATAGAATCGATGAACATTTTAGTAAGCTCTCGAGAGGATTCCAAATCAGTAGATGAATTGCAAGAGGCTGTATTGACCGGTGTTGGTGGAGGTGGTAACCAATTATGCAACTTTCCTTGCTCCCCCGGAATGGGTGCTGGAGATACATCTTTGGATGCAAAAGGAAACTTTTTTTCATCAAATACAACATGTCGAGAAATATATACTCGTCCCGTCGGGCGGTATAGACATCGATAACCTTTGTGCTTCTCACTGTAGCCCAAAAATGCACTAGGAAAGGAATGAGCATCAAATTTGTTAGTTGAATATTTGCGCAAATATGGATAACAGCAAGAGACAAATACTCGAAGAGAAGTATAATCAGGTTCTTTGTTAAACAACACAACATATGGACTTTTCATCTTCAAGGTTGGTGTTGGAAGCCGATTAATAAGAAAGTTCACTGTTGTAAAAGCTTCTACCCAATAGCACAAAGGCATGGATGCTTCAAAAAGTATTGCAATACCAAGTTCAACAATGTGCCGATGTTTTCTCTCTGCGACCCCATTTTGCTCAGGAGTATGCGGACATGAAAATTGATGGTGTATGCCACAATTAGTGAGATGATCATTAAAGAGAGTGCTTGAAAATTCCCCACCTCCATCAGATTGGAATATTTTTATTTTCCTCTCTAAATGATTCTCCACCAATTTCTGAAAAGAGATAAATACTTCAAAAAAATCAGATTTCATTTTTAATGGATATAACTAACAATAGCGTGAGAAATCGTCAATGAATACTGCATAGTAGCAAAACTGTTGTATTGAGACAGTTGGGGCCGGTCCCCATAAATCACAATGTAATTTTTGCAAAGGAAAAACTGATTTTGATTCAGAAAAGGAGAATGGTAATTTAGCACTCTTTCTGATTTGAAAACTATTACAAATACTTTTCGACAGCTTATTCACTTGAACTACTTTATTTATGCGCAGATGTTGCAAGATTTGTGCATTTGGGTGTCCCAACCGACGATGCCAAACGTCTTCATCTGCTGATCGATGGCGCTGAGAAAAATATGTTTCGAACTGATGTTCTTTGAAGGTGTATAGCCCTTGACGATTAGTGCCCGATATCATAACCTGATGCGTCTTCGAGTCCTTAAGACAGAAATGAGAACCATGAAATACAAAATAACATGGATAATCAGTGGTGAGTTGATGAACAAAGAGTAAATTTTTCTTGATTTCAGGAACAACCAAGACATTCTGAAGAGGAATTGTGCATGATTTATTACCGATATGTCCATTTCAAATATGTCTAATTGGAATAGATTTTCCATTGCCTATCATCACACTGTCAGATCCTTGATAAAGGACTAAGTTTGTAAGGTTACCTGCTTTATCGGTCATATGCGCATTTGCCCCAGTATCAGGGTGCCAATCAACAATTTGTGAATCAGTGACATGAAGGGCAGCTAGAGCTTGAGGTATGTCATCACTTTGGTAGTTGTTGTCAAAGCGATGCCAACACTTAAGAGCATCATGTCCCATTTTCTTGCAAATCTGACATGTAGGGGCAGCAGACATGAAATTATGTTTCTGTGGATTTTGGGATTGAACATGATCCGTAGGTCTGCCTCTTTGATTTTTTTGTGAAAAGCCGCGACCTTTGGAGTTAAACATCAATGTTACGCCTCTGCCTCTGTTATTGAATCGGTGTCCATTTTTGTTGCGTTGAGACACAAATGCCATTGCAGTATTTGGGCCAACTGATAAATTTTTATTGTTGCGCAACTCATAGCTTTGAAGTTGTGGTATAACTTCAACATAGCTTGGAATAGGCGTACGAAGCATAGTTGTTTTAAAAGACTCGTAGTTATCGCCGAGTCCTTCTAGCAGCCTGAAAAATTTGTTAGCATCTGACACAGGTTTGCCAATGGCATTTAATTGATCACGGATGGATTTAAATTCATGAAGATAAGCAGCTAAAGGCTTATTCCCTTTTTCAACATGCTGTAACTGGGTCAAAAGATCAAATTCACGAGCGATGGAGCACTGCGTGCTGTGAAGCCTCGGGTTGCTAATCTCATTCTTAGGGCAATTAGTAATTAAACATCATTAATAAACAAAGAAAGGAATAAGATCAAACAAATTTTTTATTTTTTTTTTCAAAGGGGGGTGCGCGGGGTCGGTTAAAAAGAGCAGACCGTTCGCCCCCTTAACCCAACTCTCGGGTTGTTAACAAAATAGGCAGCGCTCGGTCCGCTAAAAATAGCAGACCGAGCACAACATTGGACAGCCTTTTGCTCTGGTTTTTGGACAGCAAAAATTGATCTTTCCAACCCCTCCAATTCAACATAATGATGTCCCAAAACATGTAGATATATATAGAACAAGATCTAAACATGTTTATAACAAGCTAATACATCAAAGTAGAGATTTGAATCCAACCAAAAGCATGAAATTATACAAAGTGTTCATCAATTCTTCAAGGACAACAACTAGAGTGTTTTATATCATGCTTTCTAGACTTAATATACATCATGTCACCAACAACAACCCGAGTCCACATATCTAGACTCTCTCATGAGCTACCCTTGTCGACTTTGGCCAACTCCTGCCCCATCTGTCGTCATGCACACATACAAAACAAGACAACAGCCAAAAACGTCCGGTGAGAATACAATCTCAGTATAATCAACATATATATGCGTTAAATTCAAACATATCGACTCTAAACATTTCAACTCAAGAATAGAGTAAATGCATATATAAATAATTGATTCCTATCACACTCTTTGCCATCAAGATTCGTATACGATCTTGACATGAATATCCATCTATCGTCGTCCCTTCGGACTAGAAAATAAGTTCGCCTCAGACCCTGTCATAAGAATCAATTCATATCTCATATCAAATAAGATCCACTACCTGAGATGGATCGACAACATCTTAACATAATCAAAGCAATAAACAAGTATGTGATTTTAGCGGGACAAATCAAGAAGCTTCATTCTCGAGTTTCAAATTCCTGACTTGCGATGTCGTCTTATATCTTCGTAACTCTCGGTTTTGAATACTTCAAATCTGAAATAGAACCATCAAAACATTCATCAAGTCTATCATATCAAAATCGAATCAAAACCAACAATAGATCATCAATCATTCTCATTTTAAACCTCAACTTCTTCTTCTTCGGTTCAACTCGGAGTCTGGAGTTGTTAGCCTTCAAAACTCAACTGAAACTGAAGAATAAAAATGATATAACATCAATAACATCTAAACAAAGATCCCAGCTCAGTCATAGGCTATCAAAGCGGTCTCAAAACATGAATCGACGGCGTAGCGATTGAAAATCGATAACCGACAAAATATCGAAACCATTTCTAACTTCATACAACTCATCAGCAATATAACAGCAACAAACCAACATTTCAGAGGCTATATATATTGATCTACATGCTGGAAATCTTAACAAGTTCATTCAACAATACATCTTCGATCCGGTTTCGAATATACAAGCACTAGAATTCCAAAAACATGATAACAACATAAAATCTGATCTCTGCTCATAAAATGATTTCGAAACCTATCAGAAACATCATAATACTTACACAAGATCGAATCCCTCGCCGCAAGGATTCCAGAACTATCTTCAGAATCGAAATCGGATAACCGGAGCAAAAGTTACGGCGATTTAAAAATCGAATAAACAAAGAGAAAGGAAGGCCTCGACCCTTTGTTCAGAATTTTTCTGAAAGTATTTGCATATCACACGTAGACATGCTGAGTAATCAAATAATAATCCGATAACTTCAAATATAATTTGCAGTTTAGCCCCTCAATTCTTCAATATTTGCAATTTGGTCCTAGGCCCTTATTTTAATTCAATTTCAATCCTAAATAATTTAAGAATATTAGAATTTAAATCAAAACTCTAAATATTTCCAAATTAAATATACTCGGATTAAAATTAAATAATCTCGGATTAAATTAAATAATCCTGGATTAAATTAAATAATCCTGGGCCTTACATTTCTCCCCCACTAAGACATGAGTTCGTCCTCGAATTCATAAACAGTCAAGATATGCAGTCTGTATACACATAAGAATAAAGAATAACAGAAAACTGAATAAGAACTCACATCAGTGGAATAGATAAGGAAATCTCTGTCTCATGTCATCTTCAACTTCCTATGTTGCTTCTTCAACTCCGTGCCGACTCCATTGAATCTTCACCAATGGAATGGTCTTCGTTCGGAGTTTCTTTTCTTTTCTATCAAGTATCTGAATCGGTTGTTTAAAGTAGCTAAGAGTTTCATCCAATTCAGCTTCATCAGATCGAATAATATGCGACGCATCAGATAGATATTTTCTCAGCATAGATACATGAAAGACATCATGTATTCCGGATAAAGATGGAGGAAGAGCGAGTCGATAAGCAAGATTGCCTATCTTCTCGAGTATCTCATACGGCCCAATAAATTGCAGAGATAACTTTCCTCGCTTTCCAAATCTGACTGTGCCCCTGAATGGTGAAATCTTCAAGAATACTCTATCCCCTTGCTCAAAAGATAGCGGTCGACGTCGAACATTCCCATATCTGGTCTGTCTGTGCTGCGCTGTTCTCATCCTCTGCTGAATCAACTTCACATTTTCAGTCATTTGTCTAATCATATCCGGTCCCAACTCAGGCACCTCTGACACATCATCCCAATATAATGGCTATCGACACTTCCTCCCATACAATGCTTCAAATGGAGCCATCTCTATACTCATCTTATAACTGTTATTGTAAGAGAATTCCACAAGTGGTATAAAATCTTGCCATGCAACACCAAAATCAAGTATTACAGCTCTAAGAATATCCTCAAGAGTCTGAATAGTTCGTTCAGATTGACCATCAGTTTGAGGATGATAGGCGGTACTCAAATGTAAACGCGTACCTAGAGCTTCATGTAGGCTATGCCAAAAGTGCGAAGTAAATCTAGGATCTCGATCAGATACAATCAATTTTGGCACACCATGTAGTCTTACCACTGCTTGAATATAGAGATCTGCCATTTGATCATGACGATAAGTCATTCGATATGGAATAAAACATGCAGATTTTGTCAGCCTGTCAATGATCACCCAAATAGCATCGCAACCTCGGGATGATCGTGGTAACTTCGTCACAAAATCCATGGAAATATGGTCCCATTTCCATTCAGAAATAGATAAACTCTGTAATAAGCCACTTGGTTTCTTCCTCTCAGCCTTCACCTGTTGGCAATTCAGACATTTTGATCCCAATTCAGTCACATCCGACTTCATTTGTTTCCACCAGTACTGATTCTTCAAATCGTTGTACATTTTTCTGCCTCCAGGGTGAATACTGAATCGACTACAATGAGCTTCTTTCAAAATATTCCGTTTCAAATCTAAAAGATCGGGAACAACAATTCGGTTATTCACATACAGAATATCATCATCACTAACCTTGTACTCATACTGATGTCCGGATCTGATCATTTCAATCGATTTATGAACATTCAAATCAGATTTCTATGCTTCTTTGATTCGAATCAATAATTCAGGTTCAACACTGATAGCATAAATTCTCATCGGTCTTCCATTTGTCTCAAATATATAGCCAGAAATATAGCAATCTTAAATCAAAGTAGATACACCTATAGTAGACAAAGATAAAACACATACCTTTCTACTTAGGGCATCAGCTGCTACATTCGACTTTCCTGGATAATATTTGATTTCACAGTCAAAATCTTTCAATAAATCGAGCCATCTTCGTTGTCTCATGTTCAGTTCAGACTGTGAGAATAGATACTTCAAACTTT
This sequence comes from Henckelia pumila, assembly GCF_033568475.1. Lineage (NCBI taxonomy): Eukaryota > Viridiplantae > Streptophyta > Magnoliopsida > Lamiales > Gesneriaceae > Henckelia > Henckelia pumila. The sequence continues at coordinate 194,523,242 of NC_133121.1, forward strand.
TGTGATCAGAAAAGATTTCAAAATTTTTGCCATACAGATAATGTCGCCAGATCTTCAGTGCAAAGACAATGGCTGCCAATTCAAGATCATGAATTGGATATCTAACTTCATGTGGTTTCAGTTGTCGAGAAGAATAAGCGACAACATGTCCTCTCTGCATCAAAACACATCTCAATCCTCGGTGAGAAGCATCGCAATAAACAACAAAATCATCAGTACCTGAAGGGATTGTCAAGACTGGTGTTGTAGTCAATCTTTTCTTCAGCTCAAGAAAACTAGTTTCACACGCTTCAGACCATACAAACGGAGCATTCTTCTGTGTAAGTTGAGTAATAGGCTTTGCAATAGACGAGAAGTCTCGGATAAATCCACGATAATATCCTGCCAAACCCATAAAACTTCTGATTTCTGGCACAGATGTCGGTCTCTGCCAACTGATCACAACTTCAACTTTACTCGGATCAACTGCAATACCATCTCCTGAAATAATATGACCCAAAAATACCACCTGTTTCAACCAAAACTCACATTTGGATAGCTTCGCATACAGTTTCTCCTCTCTTAACGTTTTCAAAACTGTTCTCAAGTGGTCAGCATGATCACATAAATTCTTGGAGTAAATTAAAATATCATCGATAAATATGATCACGAAGTCATCTAGATACTTTTGAAATACCCTATTCATCAGTCCCATAAATACTGCTGGTGCATTCGTTAGACCAAAAGGCATGACTATAAATTCATAATGGCCATACCTGGTTCTAAATGCAGTCTTAGGGATATCTTCATCTCTTACCCTCAGTTGATGATAGCCAGATCGTAAATCAATCTTCGAATATGCTGACGAACCCTGCAATTGATCAAATAAATCATCGATACGAGGTAAAGGATAGCGATTCTTTACCGTTGCTTTGTTCAATTGCCGATAGTCAATACATAACCTCATCGATCCGTCTTTCTTTCTAACAAACAAAACCGGAGCTCCCCAGGGAGAAACACTCGGTCTAATATAACCTTTGGCTACCAGATCTTCAAGCTGTTCTTTTAGTTCTTTCAATTCAATTGGTGCCATATGGTAAGGTGCTTTCGATATCGGTTGTGTACCTGGCATCAATTCTATACTGAATTCTACCTCTCGAAACGGAGGCAATCCCAGAATCTAGTCAAGAAAGACATCAGCAAATTCACTAACCACTGGCAAGTCAGCCAATTTCGGGCTAGTCTTCAGTACATCAACTGCATAGATAAGAAATCATTATGCCCCTTTATGTAATAAGTCAGTCATAGAAAGAACAAATATCAAAGGAATTCTGGCTCGTGAACCCTTACCATAGAATTTCCACTCGTCAGCCATATCAGATCTGAATCTTATGGAAACAGTCAACTGTAGCTCTGTACTTGGTTAGCATATCGATACCGATAATACAATCAAAATCAGATAAACGAAGAACAATACAGTCCAGCTCAATCTCACTACCTTCGTACTGTAGCACACAATTTCTGACAAACTTTACAGATAATATACCTTTTCCCAATGGTGAAGATATAGATACTACAGTAGCTAAAAGGTCAACAGGCAATTCATGTAATGCAACAAATTGCTCAGATATAAATGTGTGTGAGGCACCTGTATCGACTAACACATAAGCAGGATAACCATAAATAGAGCAGTTACCTGCAATCACATCATCAGGCGCTGCTTGTTCTTGCTCCTCAGTCAATGCAAACACTTGCGCTTATTGCCTTGGAGGTTGATTCACTGACTGACCTCCTCCTCCTCTACCTTGTGCTACGGGTTGTGGTTGAAATGAATGCACAGAAGATCTTGATTGGGCCACTGGTATCGATGATCCAATACCCTGTGCACCTCCAGAACCACGCTGTGGACAGACTCGTGCAAAATGATCTGTCTGATTGCAAATGTGATAAGTACCAAAAACTCCTCGGCATTGATAACTGGTATGACGTCCTCCACACTTGGTACAATACACATCAGATTTCTGTCCAGCTTTAAACTGTCGGGATCCACTTGAACTTGAAGAACTACCACCTGGACGTTTAAACTATTTGCTTTTGCCTTTAAAGAAATTTTTCTTACCACTACTACTACCTCCTGCATCAAATCGAGGTGGTGGTGGAATCTGTGTTTGCTCTTACGGTTGTCTCACTGGCTGTGGCACAAAATGTGCTCCTCGTTGCCTCAGTATTCCTGCTTCAGCCCCCTTTGCACGATTCAGAGCATCGGCAAAGGTATTCGGTCTTCCCGAATTGACAAGAGTAAACACATCTGGATTCAAGCCATTTATAAATTGATCAGCTTGAGCTTCATCACTGGCAGCAATATGTGGAGCAAACTTCAACAGGCTAGTGAACTTTGCAACATATTCTTCGATATTTAAATGTCCCTGTTGCAAACTTGCAAACTCTGCTCCTTTGTCCTTTCGATAAGAAACAGGAAAGAACCGTTGATAGAAAGCAGTTCGAAACACTAACCAGATAATAACAGTACCTTTATTTTCAAATGCTCTCTTTGTCGCTATCCACCAACTCTTTGCAAGGCCATGTAGTTGATGAATCACCAGTATCACACGATGATCATCTGTATAGTCAAGGGATTCAAATAACTGCTCGATATCCTCCAACCAATTCTCACAATCAACAGAGTTCTCAGTGCCTTGTAGCGTCGGTGGTTTGAAGGATTGAAATCGTTTCAGCAGTTTTTCCTTAGGATTTGCATCACCACTCATCGTATCAACAGACGTACTACCCTGTCCTAATTCAGGTGCTGTTACTGGTACCTGTGCAGCATTAGTCTGTTCTGGCTGATTCACTGCCAATGTCTGTCTAGTAGTCGTTGCTGGTCGAGGAATCATATCTGATAATCAAACAGATTAGTGTACAACTCATCAGCATATCATAACACAATTATGTTTCAGTTCGCCTCTGATAAGCACACAATGCCTTCTCAAGAGATCGAGTTCTGATTCAATTGTAGTCTAACATGCTTCCAATATTATCAGATAACAAATAGCATGCAATTCTTAAAGCTGTAAATCATTTCAAATAATAAACATGCTTCAAGAATAAATAAATCAAAATAGAAGACTCGATCAACCCCACTCATCTATTCTTAGTCCGAGAAAATTAGGCTTTGATACCACCTGTTGTGAAGCCTCGGGTTGCTAATCTCATTCTTAGGGCAATTAGTAATTAAACATCATTAATAAACAAAGGAAGGAATAAGATCAAACAAATTTTTTTTCAAAGGGGGGTGCGCGGGGTTGGTTAAAAAGAGCAGACCGTTCGCCCCCTTAACCCAACTCTCGGGTTGTGAACAAAATAGGCAGCGCTCGGTCCGCTAAAAAGAGCAGACCGAGCACAACATTGGACAGCCTTTTGCTCTGGTTTTTGGACAGCAAAAATTGGTCTTTCCAACCCCTCCAATTCAACATAATGATGTCCCAAAACATGTAGATATATATAGAACAAGATCTAAACATGTTTATAACAAGCTAATACATCAAATTAGAGATTTGAATCCAACCAAAAGCATGAAATTATACAAAGTGTTCATCAATTCTTCAAGAACAACAACTAGAGTGTTTTCTATCATGCTTTCTAGACTTAATATACATCATTTCACCAACAACAACCCGAGTCCACATATCTAGACTCTCTCATGAGCTACCCTCATCGACTTTGCCAGCTCCTGCCCCATCTGTCGTCATGCACACATACAAAACAAGACAACAGCCGAAAACATCCGGTGAGAATACAATCTCAGTATAATCAACATATATACGCATTAAATTCAAACATATCGACTCTAAACATTTCAACTCAAGAATAGAGTAAACTCATATATAAAGAATTGATTCCTATCACACTCTTTTCCATTAAGATTCGTATACGATCTTGACATGGATATCCATCTATCGTCGTCCATTCGGACTAAAAAATAAGTTCGCCTCAGACCCTGGCATAAGAATCAATTCAAATCTCATATCAAATAAGATCCACTACTGAGATGGATCGACAACATCATAATATAATCAAAGCAATAAACAAGTATGTGATTTTTGCGGGACAACTCAAGAAGCTTAATTCTCGAGTTTCAAATCCCTGACTTGCGATGTCGTCTTATACCTTCGTAACTCTCGGTTTTGAATACTTCAAATCTGAAATAGAACCATCAAAACATTCATTCAAGTCTATCATATCAAAATCGAATCAAAACCAACAATAGATCATCAATCATTCTCATTTCAAACCTCAACTTCTTCTTCTTCGGTTCAACTCGGAGTCTAGAGTCGTTAGCCTTCAAAACTCAACTGAAACTGAAGAATAAAAATGATATAACATCAATAACATCTAAACAAAGATCCCAGCTCAGTCATAGGCTATCAAAGCGGTCTCAAAACACGAATCAACGGCGTAGCGATTGAAAATCGATAACCGACGAAATATCGAAACCATTTCTAACTTCATATACAACTCATCAGCAATATAACAGCAATAAACCAACATTTCAGAGGCTATATATATCGATCTACATGCTAGAAATCATAACAAGTTCATTCAACAATCCATTTTCGATCCGGTTTCGAATATACAAGCACTAAAATTCCAAGAACATGATAACAACATAAAATCTGATCTCTGCTCATAAAATGATTTTGAAACCTATCAGAAACATCATAATACTTGCACAAGATTGAAGCCCTCGCCGCAAGGATTCCAGAACTATCTTCAAAATCGAAATCGGATAACCGGAGCAAAAGTTACGGCGATTTGAAAATCGGAAAAACAAAGAGAAAGGAAGGTCTCGGCCCTTGTTCAGAATTTTCCTGAAAGTATTTGCATATCACACGTATACATGCTGAGTAATCAAATAATAATCCGATAACTTCAAATATAATTTGCAGTTTAGCCCCTCAATTTTTCAATATTTTCAATTTGGTCCTAGGCCCTTATTTTAATTCAATTTCAATCCTAAATAATTTAAGAATATTAGAATTTAAATCAAAACTCTAAATATTCCCAAATTAAATATACTTGGAATAAAATTAAATAATCTCGGATTAAATTAAATAATGTGGATTAAATTAAATAATCTCGGGCCTTACAGCGTGTAGTGTTCGGTTAGAGTTTTCCATACCTGTGCAGCCGTTTTATGTCCTACAGAATGGCCAAAAACATCTTCAGAGAGTGTTCCGATAACCCATGATTTCACCAGTCGATCTGTGCGCGTCAATGACGCATGATCTGGGTTGTAGATTTGTTTTCCATCTTGCTCTGAATATTGTGGTGGGGCTGTTGTCTCACCAATAAGGAACCCAAGAAGGCCCTGGCTTTCGATTGGAGACAGAACTTGTGTTTTCCACAGTAGATAATTGTTATCATTTAGTTTCAAGCTTACAAAGTTGGCCACATTAATATTTGAAGGGAAAGGGTATTTAGTATTGGAGGAGGAAGTAGGGGCCATAATTCTGACTTGAGATATAATTTGAAGGGAAAGGTCTACATGCCCTTGCAGGGCTTTGATACCACAAAGAAAAGGAAGAGAAGAACAAGATTTCTTGAGGGAATTCCTTTTCTTATTTTATTTCCGATTACCAGTACATCTATTTATACATAGGTTGGGAAGAAAAGAATCCCTTGATCTATATAAATTCAGAACATAAATATAGATGTATCCCTATAATCAAGCAAGGAAATAATATAGATTACACATAACATGTGATTACTTTGTTATGGAATAATCATCCGGATTTTGTGTTGATTTTGAATTCTCTATAGGCTACACCAAAACATGAACAAAGCATTCCCACATATAATTCCTTTTTTCTTTTCTATTGAAGATAATAAATAGTACGGGTATGCCAAATTACACACACAGAGTTGAGTAAAAATTGATAAATTGGTCCGATAAGTTTATCATTTTTGGATTTTGGTCCGATATCTTTGTCATCTTTGGTTTAAGTCCACTATCTTTAAAAATATTTAGGAATTTGGTCTTTTTTCTATCAATTTTCTGAAGTGACATTTCTTTCTGGTGACAATGAAGATTTGAATTGGTGTTTTGTCACATCACATACACGTGGATTTTAATTTACAAGTCATATTAGTTATTGCATAAACATTTCAAACCCTCCCCTCTCTGATATGCATTGAACATATGGAATCATTTTTGTTTTTCTCTCTCGATAAATCCTTTATAACCCGAACATCACATTATCGTGAATGCAAGCTTTGCCACCACATTAAATCATATTCACAAGATGAAAAAAACTTCTCGGCCACCCCAATAACCCAAACATCACATTATCATGAATGCAAGCTCGGCTACCCCATTAAACACCATATTCACAAGACTAAAGAAAAGTGCTCCGAAAAATTTCCCTCCTTCTACCAGTCTACCGTGCGGCATCTCTGTTCAGAAGAACAGTATTATAAATGCTATAATCAACACTAAAGACATTGTTGATAGCTTCTCTATAGCTGTGGTTCAGACTCAGACAGGGTTCTACTTTTTGGGCAAGATTCCTTTTAAGAAAGTATTGCCGGATAATGAGCCCTATTTGTGCCCCTTCTAATGGAACCATTTCTCCCACTTGGCATCGCTTGCTCCGGATACGGCCTCGTTAGGAGCTTGGTATCCGATGGAGAATTGGTTACGGGAGGTTGAGTGATGCCTCTCTGTCAAGCAGGTGTGATGTCAGAGGGGATCAGAGAGTGAGCGTTTCTAGTTTCCTGTTTGAGGGTGCCTGGAACTTTGATCTCATCTGTGTTGTTGTCGCTCCCTTGGTGGCGGAGGAGATCGTGCAGATTCCAGTTTTGTTGAACTAGCCGGATGCGGCTATTTGGATACATATCACTTATGGTGCTCTTTTTGTGAGATCTGCGTGAGAGCAGGTCCGTCCGAGAGGCTCGGTCTCGGATATCATGACCCCTTGCTAGGGGCGCTGGATGAGACCCACCATGTCCTTATTTCTGTGGAGATTTTGGCATCGGTGGTTGCCTGTGGATGAGGTGCTCCAGTAGCGCGGTTTTGCGCTTGCGTCCAAATGTCAGTGTTGCGAGGTGTCTGTGACACTCACACACATTTTTATTGATTGTCCAATCGCTCGTTCTGTGTGGCATTTTTTTGGGTATGTTTTTTGTGTTTGCATCCCCGTCACTGAGGACTTTCGTTTGTTTATCAGTGTCTGGAAACGGGGTCGCGAGTGGTCTCCTGGTGGTAATGTGAAGGAGTTCATTCCTTTTGTCGTTCTTTGGTTCTTTTGGACTGCACACAATGATGCTAAAAACCGTCACTTACCCTCTTCTACGAAGACGGTTAAATTTTAATTTTTGTCTTACTTGAGGATTGCTCATTCTGCTGCCATTATCAAGCCTCTCCTGTGGCTGGGGGCCACGCAAGCTACGTGCTACAACTTAAATTGTAATTCACCCAAGTGTAGGTTGTCTGCAAGTAATATACTCGTGAGTACGAGATCGATCCACGGAGAGGATGTTGTAAGTTTAATTTTAGCAATAATATATTATAGATGAAAATATTATTATAAAACTTCAAATACACAAATTATAAAATTGTCAAAGCTTCAAAGGTTCATTGTTGGTTTATTTAAGATTGCTTAATAAAAATAAATAAAAGAAACTAAAATAAGAATAAACATAAAAGAATAATGAAATATTTAAACAAGTATATCATATAATATAGTTCCCACTATATTAATATCAGATTAACCGATATTTAATACATGGTACCCATAATATATATATAGATGAATAAATATAAACATAAAAAGAACAATTAAATATTTAAACAAGTATATCATATAATATAGTTCCCACTATATTAATATCAGCCGATATTTAATACATGGTACCCATAATATATATATAAATGCATAAATATAAATTGACATAAAAGTAAATGTTAGATCAAATCACAATATTTCATTTAGAACAACCGGCAGAGCCACGCTATCGTCTAAATAAAATATATGACTTTATGTTATATGCGAGAAAGTAAATGTTAGTTGCGGAAAAGTAAATGTTAGTTGCGATAAAGTAAAAGTTAGATGCGAGAAAGTAAATGTTAGTTCAAATCACAATATATTATTTAGAACAACCGACAGTGTCACGCTATCGTCTAAATAATATATATGACTTTATTATAAATAGATACTTATATTTATAGTATATAATTATTGTAGTATTTATTGTATCATATTTGACAACAAATCAAGGTAACCACATTCAAGGTACCAAACATTTGATGTAAATAGATAACAACAAATCATCCAAAATTATACCTACAAATAAAGATCAATTAGTAACAATAAAAATAGAAAAGAAAAGAATATATAAAATATAAACAATCTTACTTGACCAACAATGAAACCTTTTCACCTTGACATAAAAAGATTTAGCTTTCCATGAACATGAAACTCAAGAATAAAGATAAAAGAAATTTCATACTTGAACTTGAGAAACTTGCATACTCAAACTTTTATTTTTACACACACAATATTTATTTTACAAATGAGGAATTCTCTACACTCTTGCACACTATAAAGTTTATACAACACATCTATTTATAGGCCAAATGAGAGCAAGGGTCAAAACTCATTAAATATGAAACAGTAAAGTTGGTGAGTGCTTGTCTCCTTGAATGTCAATACATTGACCCAACATTAATTGGCATGTTTGATGTCATAGACCACCGATTCAGCCTCTTCATTCAACATAAAACACGTAGGATATTTTGTGTAGATGTGTTTGGACATATAATTCACCTCTTTTGGGTAAAAGGTGAAATAGTTATGATATTTTTACTACAAGCTGGTCATAGTAAAAGTAAATCTGTCTCCATTTTGATGTTTGATTATTTTGATCATCTTAATGAAGTTTTTGGAATTTCTTGTCTTCTACAAAGTTGAAGATGCCTCTTTTGTGATTCTACAGGTTTTGAGATTACTCCATTATAACCTCTGTAGCTTGAGTAATTTTATTTTTACCAAACCTGCGCAAACCGTAAAATACAACATTTTAGTAAAACATTTAAATATAAACACATAACACTAAAATAATACAACTTCATAATTTTAATTAAACTTAAATTTTAAAACACACTTTTTAACATATAAATAATTACAAATTTTAAGTTTCATCACACCCCCAAACCGGCTAATTACTAGTCCCTTAGTAATAAAATTTCATAAAATCACAAGTTAGATTTTTATTCCTTAATATATATATTCAAATTTGCAAACTTTGAAATTTTAAAACATACTCGTAAGAATATCATATGTTTATTTATAAATCTTGATATCAACTAATATATTAATATATAATTGGATGGGGTATACATATATATTTCACACAATATCAAAATATTAAATATATATAATTTTTTTTTTTACATAAATATTTTCTAAAAACTTTGAGAATAATATAATTAAAAGGATAATAGAAATCATTTTCATAACATGTATATCATCAGGAATATTAATGTAAAAGTCTCAACTTCATATTCTCTCGGGTTAAAGTATTTCATATATAGCTGTTTTTCACTCATGGAGTTGGAAGAAAATTATACACTATTTGAAAATGACTAGTAAAGCAGACAATCAAATAACCTAATATTGAAAATAAGATAGGATGATTTACAAAGAATAAACCCATTTTTTTTTTGTTTTTTGTTTTTGTTTTTTGTTTTTGTTTTTTTTTTGCTTGGCTGCAAAATTGTTTTTACATAATCAAATACCTCCAATAAACTTTGAAAATGTAACAATTTTTTTTCAAAGTTTATTTATTATTTTTTTTATTTTTTATGAGGTAAATCTATTACATTAATAATTATAGTAGAGATATTAATACTCTACATCTTTACAATCAAACTTCAAACAACTTTGCAACCAATTTTTATTTTTCATTTTTTTTTTCAAAATGGGTTTAATCTAGTAATCAACCATTTTTTAATAATCAATAAAAGCTTATAAGTTATTTTCTCAATTCTCACCCCTCACTCACAAAATTTATGTGAGTAACTATTGCACTTTTACAAATTAATTCCTACAATTATACATATTATTCATTCAATCAATATCACTTTAATTATATACTCATAAAAGTTTTAGAAAATATGTTATTTGAAAACACACAATTATATATTATTTATAACTTATATCCCATCAATTATATATTTTCTATTAAATTGATAAAAAGAAGAATAAATAAACATCTATACAAAAAGACTTCATTTTCTTAGTAGTTTGCAATTTAAATATATACGAAATATTAAAATCTAATCTATTGTGATAAGATGATAAATAAAAACTAATGCGTGTCAGGAGTTTTTGACTCCTTACTCTGCCATTGAAAAAGAAAAATAAATATTATTATAGAAATATATTTTTTTTAAATTTTAATTTTTTATTTTTTTTTTTAGAGATAAACCCTCCCCCAAACCTGAATATGACATTGTTTTTAATTTTTTTTTTTTTTAAAAAATAAAGAGTACATGATGAAAGAGATATCACCTGGAATTATTGAAGATGAGGAACAAACACAAACCATTTCATGACATGTTGAATCAATGATCCAGTTTTCTTTTCTTACTGGTTGGTTGAGACCAATTGATCTTTGTTATAGCTGAATCAGGTTGATGAACAAAAGCTTGGAGATCATCAATTAATTGGTCTTCATTCGAAGCAGAGATGAGCATCCTTTGTGAATTTTCTGAAATAAAATTTTGTTTCACGACTACATCAAGAAAAGTCAACAAACCATCATAATAGTTATTGATATTCAACAAGCCAACAGGTTTATTATGGATATTAAGTTGTGCCCAAGAAACAACATGAAAAATTTCTTCTAAAGTACCAAAACCACCAGGTAAGGCAATAAAAGCATCAGAATTTTCTATCATTTTAGTTATTCTCTCGTACATTGATGAAACTTTCAACTCTTCCCCAACCGTAACACCTGTAATATTTCCTTCAACTAAAGCTGTAGGAATAATAGCCAAAACCTGACTACCTCCAAGATGAGCTGCTGTTGAAATAGATCCCATTAACCCAATATTGTCTCCTCCGTAAACCAAGTGAATTTTTCTCTCTGCTAACTTTTTTCCAAGATTAATTGCTGCATCAACAAATATTTCATTCTTTCCAGTATTAGAACCACAAAAGACACAAATATTTTTCAATTTTTGTGAAGAAGATCCTGTCATGTTTTTTTTTTCTTTTCAAAAATATAGAGAGAGTTGAGTGATTTTATAAGAAAAAAAAGGAATAAGACAGAAATAGGAATACAGATGTGAACAAAATGATGAAAATAGTAAAAAAAAATAATATATAATAATAACATGCATGCGTATAAACAGTGATGTGATTGTGGCTCACAGTGTTCCTTCAATATTTATGAGTCGAGGGTTGGCTTACTATCCAATTTTCTTATAAATTGGCAAATAGGGTCTTTTTTAGTCAGATTCCCAAGACCATTACCATGACGCTGCGCTTGGAATAGTTTCCATAAACGGAGAAGTTGACCTTGAACATCTCCACTAGAATGCGTCTCAAGTGTAGTGACCCTTACCCGGATCACCTACTAAACAGAACTTAGGCATGCAATTAACTTTAATTAAAACAGATATCAGAATAAAACTGCGGAAACCAATAACATTATACAATCCCAAGTAAAGGAATCTGTAATTATCCAATAATATAAAACCAAATCGAATAGCTGTATAAACCCAAACAACAGTAATAAAACCTAGACGAAGCTCCAGCTGGCCAACCACTGACTAGCCCCTCCTGGATCCACCCTCCTCGTCCAAACGCAAACCTGCCCCAAGGAATAGGGTGTCCAGAAAATACAGAGTACGAGACGTGAGCATAAAACGCTCAGTGCGAGAGTATGAGTATACATGCATGCAAAGTGAACTCCCTATAGACTCGAGGTCAAGGATCAGATAACAGAGACAGACCGGGCCCTGGTATGTAGCACGCTGTGCCGTCGCTTCAGGAGGTGGCTCCCATACCGAGATAACCGTGGAAACGCCGGACCCAAATCGATGGAAGTCCATCCACTAACAGGATAGGGTACAACCCTACTAACAGACATCTCGAAGGAGATACAGCAAGATGCAAATGAATGCAGCATAATATCATGGCATATAAATCATGCAGTCACATAATACATGCATACTCAGTCAGGATATCTCGAACAGTACTTTCGTACCTCAATACAGTGCAAGCTCTACCAACTCTAGGTCCACGCCTATAGTCTGCTCTACACTGCCAAATGATACTACTATCATTAAAGTGCTCTAAAAGCCTTAACTAAGCTATTGCATACTCCTAAATATTTATAGGGAGCAAAAGCTATACCTTCGTCCGTCGTTAGCCCTTTGATGTCGATGCCTCCAGAACTTGGGCACGACTCCGCTACGACTACCGAACGCCCCGCCGACCTCCGGACCAAGCCTAAGAAGACTAGAACAGCTCCAAAAGGACTAGAATAGAAAGGAGAACTCGGAATTGGCAATTGAAAGTGAAGTCTCGGCCTTCTATTTATAGACAACGATCGGAACTTCCGATCCTTGATCAGAACGTCCGAACCTCGATCGGAACGTCCGATCCTGCCATCGGAGCTTCCGAAGATCCTGATCTGCCACGTGTCAAAATATCACTTGTTGACTCCGGATAGGGGTGATCGGAGCCTCCGGTCCTGATCGGAGCTTCCGATCCAGCCACACGTCATGCCTGACGTAATATCGATCGGTGCCTCCGATCGCTCATCGGAGCTTCCGATCCCGATCGGAGCTTCCGATCGTCCCTTCGGAGCTTCCGATCCGTCCAATCCCCAATTTATTTAATTAGCATTAATCCTTAATTACTCAATTAGGGTTCGGGCTACTACATTCTCCCCCACTTAAGATATTTCGTCCTCGAAATCAGATCTTAAGTACCGAATGCAAATACAGAATTCAGAAACATTCTTTATTCAATCAAACGTTTACAGAGTTTGCAACTGAATACAACTTAAAGAATGAAATCAAAACAACTCAGGATGGTCTTTACGCATCCTGTCCTCAAGCTCCCAAGTAGCTTCCTCAGTGCCTCGGCGCTGCCACTGAACTAAAACCAAAGGAATGACTTTGTTTCGTAAAACCTTATCCTTATAATCCAGGATGCGAAGAGGTTTCTCAACATAAGTCAAATCCTTGTCTACCTGAACCTCAGACCGCTGCAGAATATGAGATTCATCCGCCACATACCATCGCAACAGAGATACGTGGAACACGTCATGAATACTGGATAGATGCGGTGGCAATGCTAGTCGATAAGCCAAATCGCCAATGCTCTCTAAGATCTCAAACGGACCGATAAATCTGGGAGACAACTTGCCCTTAAGGCCAAATCTGAGAATCTTGCGGAAAGGTGACACTCTCAGAAACACTTTCTCCCCGACCTCGAACTGCAAAGGCCTACGCTTGATATTAGCATAGCTGGCCTGACGATCCTGTGCAGTCTTAATCCGTTTCTTGATCTGATCAACAATGTCTATCGCCTGCTGGATAAACTCCGGTCCTTCAGCCTGTCTCTCCCCTACTTCTTCCCAGAAGAGTGGAGTACGACAACGTCGCCCATACAACGCCTCAAAAGGTGCCATCCCAATACTAGTGTGATAGCTGTTGTTGTAAGCGAACTCGATCAACGGCAAATGATCCTGCCAGGCTGAACCAAAATCCAAGACGCACGCTCTAAGCATATCCTCTAACGTACGGATAGTGCGCTCTGACTGACCATCAGTCTCCGGATGATAGGCTGTACTCAAACTGAGAGTAGTACCCATCGCACGCTGAACACTCCCCCAGAATCTAGAAGTAAACCTGGGGTCCCGATCGCTGACAATGCTCACAGGCACTCCATGAAGTCGAACGATCTCCTGAATGTACATTCGTGCCATGCGATCCACAGAGTACTCTCGGCTATAGGCAATGAAATGCGCTGACTTGGTGAGTCGGTCCACCACAACCCAGATAGCATCACAGTTCCTCGGGGATACCGGCAAATGGGTCACAAAGTTCATAGTGATAAACTCTCATTTCCATTCAGGAATAGGCAGACTGTGAAACAATCCTCCAGGTCGTCGGTGCTCTTCCTTGACCTGTTGACACACCAAACATCTCGAAACAAACTGATAAACACTGCGTTTCATTCCCTTCCACCAGAAACGAGTACGTAGATCCTTGTACATCTTGTTGCTCCCAGGATGAATACTCAACTTAGTGCGATGTGCCTGAGATAAAATCTCCTCTCGCAACTCTTCATCCTGTGGAATCACAAGCCTACCAGACAAACACAGAAAGCCATCTGACTGATAATGAAATCCAGACGAGCTACCCTCGTTAGCTAGACGAGCTAAACGCTGGGTCTTTGAATCAGACATCTGAGCATCTCGGATCCGCGAATACAAGGCTGGCTCAGATAATATCGCAAACATCTGGATACTCTGCATACCTTTCTTATGCTTGAAGGTATAACCTGAAGTACAACAGTCACTGATCGCACTAGACATCGAACAAGTCTGAAGTGTGGATAGTCGCACCTTGCGACTCAAAGCATCAGCGGTGAGATTAGCAGCTCCCGGATGGTACTTAATCTCGCAATCATAGTCCTTAAGCAAGTCCATCCAACGTCTCTGCCTCATGTTCAATTCTGCCTGAGTGAACAAATACTTGAGACTCTTATGGTCGGTGAAGATCTCAAATTTCTCGCCATAAAGATAATGACGCCAGATCTTCAAAGCGAACACAATGGCTGCTAACTCCAAATCATGGACTGGGTAGTTGTCCTCGTGAAGCTTCAGCTGTCTAGAAGCGTATACGATCACATGCCCATTCTGAGTCAGGACACAACCTAACCCCTGAAGAGAAGCATCCGTGTAAACTACATACCCTCCAGATCCTGACGGTAATGCTAACACCGGCGCAGAAGTCAACCGCCGTCGAAGCTCACGGAAATTCTCCTCACACTCGGAGGACCACTCAAAATCCACACCCTTGCAGGTAAGCTGCGTCAACGGTCGAGCTAACTGAGAGAAGTTCAGAATGAAGCGATGATAATACCCTGCTAGACCCAGAAAACTACGGATCTCAGCAACCGTCGTCGGACGAGACCAATTAAGTACCGCTTCAATCTTGCTTGGATCAACAGAAATCCCCTCCCTGGATATGATATGGCCAAGAAAAACCACTCTATCCATCCAGAACTCACACTTGCTCAGCTTGGCGTACAATTGCTCATCTCGAAGAGTCTGTAGTACCAACCGCAAGTGAGAAACATGCTCTTCCGTATCACGTGAATACACCAAGATGTCGTCAATGAAGACCACGACAAACTTGTCCAAATACTCCCTGAAGACACGGTTCATCAAATCCATGAATATAGCCGGCGCATTAGTCAAACCAAATGGTATCACTAGGAACTCGTAATTCCCATAGCGAGTACGGAATGCAGTTTTGGCTACGTCCTGATCACGGACTCTCAACTGATGATACCCAGATCTCAAGTCAATCTTGGAATAAATTGATGTGCCCTGCAGCTGGTCAAACAAGTCATCAACACGAGGCAACGGATACTTGTTCTTCACAGTGACTCGATTCAGCTGCCGATAGTCAATGCACAGCCGCATCGACCCATCCTTCTTCTTCACGAAGAGTACAGGAGCTCCCCAAGGAGATACACTAGGATGAATGTACCCCTTGTCTAAAAGATCCTGTAGCTGATTCTTCAACTCTCGCATCTCTGACGGAGCCAGACGATACGGTGCTCTAGAAATAGGCGAAGTACCCGGCATCAACTCTATGCCAAACTCGACTTCCCTAGCAGGAGGAAAACCCGGAATCTCATCAGGAAACACATCTGGAAATTCATCCACAACAGGAATGCTCTCTATCCCAATACTCTCAGCGGACAAATCAACTGCATAGATAAGGTAGCCTTCCCCGCCAGACTCTAGAGCTCGACAGGCTCTCAAAGCTGATACCAAAGGCATCGGGGGTCGCGCTCCCTCACCATAGAAAAACCAACTCTCACTCCCTTTCGGATGAAAGCGTACTAATCTCTGATAGCAGTCCACTGAAGCTCGATAGGTAGTCAGCACATCTATTCCCAGAATGCAATCAAAGTCGTCCATCGCCAGGACCATGAGATTCGCCAACATAACGTTCCCTTCAAACTCTAAAGGGCAACCCATCACTAGACGCTTAGCCAAAGCAGATTGGCCCGTCGGAGTAGAAACAGACATTACTACGTCTAGTGCAATGCATGGTAACTTATGCCTCTTAACAAAACGTGCAGAAATGAAGGAATGAGATGCACCAGTGTCAATAAGTACAAGAGCAGGTATACCATAAAGCATAAATGTACCTGCGATGACTTTCTCATTCTCCTCCACAGCCTGATCATGTCTCAGGGTAAACACCTGGCCAGAAGCTCGTGGCCTCAAATGAGAACTCCCAGCAGACTGTCCCTGCGACCTCTGCTGAACGGTGGCCTGAGAACCCGATCCTGAACCAGATCCAGAACCGCCTCCCCCAGACTGTGGACAATCCCTCCGGATATGACCAGTCTCTCCACAACGGAAACAAGCTCCAGAAGCTCTGCGGCACTTGTCGGATGGATGGTTCTTCCCACAGTGATCACACTTGTCCTTCTTACCGAAACGGACAATACCTCCAGAACCAGAGGAAGAAGAAGATCCAGACTTCTTGAAAGTTTGGGCACGGGGACCCAAAGAACTAGAAGGTCTCGACTGAGAGAAAGACCTGTTCCGCCGAATGCTGTCCTCCGCCTGGTGACAACGGCTCACCAAACCCTCGTAGGACATGTCGTCACCAACCGCCACACGGTCATGGATCTCAGGGTTAAGGCCCTGAAGGAACAGATTATACTTCATCTCTGAGCTATCAGCAATCTAGGGGCAATAGGATAGCAGATCAAAGAACCTCTGCTGATACTCATCGATAGACATGGTTCCCTGTCGCAGACTCAGTAGCTCGCCTGCCTTCGACTGACGGAGTGCAGGAGGAAAATACCGCTTTTGGAAAGCTGTGCGGAACTCGGCCCAGGTGGCCACTCCTCTCGCCGCAACAAAAGGTGCAGAAGTAAACCTCCACCACCTACGCGCACGCCCATCCAGAAGATAGCCAAGGGTCTCCACCTTCTGCTCATCGGTGCATTGGAAAGTCTGAAAAGTCGTCTCCATGCGGTCTAACCAGTTCTCCGCATCCTTCGGAGACTCACCTCCAACTAAGGGCTTAGGACCCATAGCTAAGAATCGACGCACAGTGAAACGCTCGTCGTCATGGTGACGATGACGCCGTTCTCGACGAGGCTCCCGGTCGGCATCACCCCAACGCCCACCAACACTGCCATGAGAACTTTGGTCGTCACGATTTGACATCTACAAAAATACCTCAAGATGAGACTAAATCCCAAGAAATCTTTTGCATGCTCTGATACCATAAATGTAGTGACCCTTACCCGGATCACCTACTAAACAGAACTTAGGCATGCAATTAACTTTAATTAAAACAGATATCAGAATAAAACTGCGGAAACCAATAACATTATACAATCCCAAGTAAAGGAATCCGTAATTATTCAATAATATACAACCAAATCGAATAGCTGTATAAACCCAAACAACAGTAATAAAACCTAGACGAAGCTCCAGCTGGCCAACCACTGACTAGCCCCTCCTGGATCCACCCTCCTCGTCCAATAACAAACCTGCCCCAAGGAATAGGGTGTCCAGAAAATACAGAGTACGAGACGTGAGCATAAAACGCTCAGTGCGAGAGTATGAGTATACATGCATGCAAAGTGAACTCCCTATAGACTCGAGGTCAAGGATCAGATAACAGAGACAGACCGGGCCCTGGTATGTAGCACGCTGTGCCGTCGCTTCAGGAGGTGGCTCCCATACCGAGATAACCGTGGAAACGCCGGACCCAAATCGATGGAAGTCCATCCACTAACAGGATAGGGTACAACCCTACTAACAGACATCTCGAAGGAGATACAGCAAGATGCAAATGAATGCAACATAATATCATGGCATATAAATCATGCAGTCACATAATACATGCATACTCAGTCAGGATATCTCGAACAGTACTTTCGTACCTCAATACAGTGCAAGCTCTACCAACTCTAGGTCCACGCCTATAGTCTGCTCTACACTGCCAAATGATACTACTATCATTAAAGTGCTCTAAAAGCCTTAACTAAGCTATTGCATACTCCTAAATATTTATAGGGAGCAAAAGCTATACCTTCGTCCGTCGTTAGCCCTTTGATGTCGATTCCTCCAGAACTTGGGCACGACTCCGCTACGACTACCGAACGCCCCGCCGACCTCCGGACCAAGCCTAAGAAGACTAGAACAGCTCCAAAAGGACTAGAATAGAAAGGAGAACTCGGAATTGGCAATTGAAAGTGAAGTCTCGGCCTTCTATTTATAGACAACGATCGGAACTTCCGATCCTTGATCGGAACGTCCGAACCTCGATCGGAACATCCGATCCTGCCATCGGAGCTTCCGAAGATCCTGATCTGCCACGTGTCAAAATATCACTTGTTGACTCCGGATAGGGGTGATCGGAGCCTCCGGTCCTGATCGGAGCTTCCGATCCAGCCACACGTCATGCCTGACGTAATATCGATCGGTGCCTCCGATCGCTCATCGGAGCTTCCGATCCCGATCGGAGCTTCCGATCGTCCCTTCGGAGCTTCCGATCCGTCCAATCCCCAATTTATTTAATTAGCATTAATCCTTAATTACTCAATTAGGGTTCGGGCTACTACATCAAGAGTCAATGAGATATCATCTAATGACTCTTTACTCAGCCCATTCTTAATGAAATCAATTTTATCTTCTCTATTTGTGGAAACATATCCCAAAGATCTGCATTGTCTATTACAAGTCCATCTGGAACAATTATGACAAACATCTAACCTTTTAGCCCTTCTTTTCTTCGCATAGGTACTTTTACCTAGTCCAGACATATTTCAAACAAGTAAGAATTTTGGAACTTCACCACCTAATCGAACCTTGGCTTCAATTATAAGACGAATATCCTCCGGGATTTATTTTTGCATAAGCATTCTCAATCTTTCACATCTGCCTTCATAAATCATTCTCAGAACTTTTTTAGAAACAGATGGAAAATATTTACCAAGTTTTTTGATAGCTTCATCCATAATATATATTTATATATATATATATTCAATTATTTTGGGAAATTGAAATAAAACCGACTGAAAGTAGTCACGGAGTACCGTTATCCACCACTTAACCGGGAAGTGAACTCAATTCTGCAAAAATAAAATAAAAATATAAGTAAGAATTAAGTTGGATCATATAAAGGCATAAACTCTTCATTAAGAACATCATTTTCTATAAACGGTTTAAGTCTTTGCCCATTAACTTTAAATACATTATTATTTTTAGGATTTTCAACATCAACAGCACCATGAGAATAGACAAATTTAACAATAAATGGTCCAGACCATCGCGATCTAAGTTTTCCTGGAAACAAATGCAAGCGAGAATTATAAAGTAAAACTTTTTGTCCGATTTCAAAAGATTTTCTCATAATATTTTTATCATGAAATGCTTTTGTTTTATCTTTATAAATCTTTGCATTTTCATATGCATCATTTCTTAATTCTTCTAGTTCATTTAATTGAAATTTTCTTAATTTAGATGCATCATCTAAATTAGTATTAAACGCTTTAATTGCCCAATAAGCTTTATGTTCAATTTCAACAGGTAAATGACAATGCTTTCCAAAAACTAATCTATATGGTGACATCCCCAATGATGTTTTAAATGCAGTTCTATATGCCCATAATGCATCACTTAATCTTAAAGACATTGTCTTTTCGATTTGGATTGACTGTTTTTTCCAAAATTTGTTTTATTTCTTTATTTGCAAGTTCAACCTGACCATTCGTTTGAGGGTGATATGGAGTAGAAACTTTATGTGTAATACCATATTTTCTTAACAATGAAAAAAATGATTTATTTATAAAATGACTTCCCCCATCACTGATTATAGCTCTAGGTATTCCAAATCGACTAAAAATATTTTCTTTCAAAAATTTTATCACAACTTTATGATCATTAGTTCTACATGCAATTGCTTCAATCCATTTTGAAACATAATCGACAGCCACTAAAATATAAGTGAATCCAAAAGATAATGGAAATGGACCCATAAAATCTATTCTCCAACTGTCAAATATTTCAATAATCATGATTGGATTTAAAGGCATCATGTTTCGTTTTGAAATTGAACCCATTTTCTGACAATTTTCACAAGATTTGCAAAATGAATGTGTATCTTTGAATAAAGAAGGCCAATAAAATCCACATTGAAAGATTTTTGCAGCAGTTTTCTTTGAAAAAAAATGACCTCCACATGCCTCAGAATGACAAAATTTAATGACACTACTTACCTCATTGTCGGGTATGCATCGTCGAAAAATTTGATCAGGACAATACTTAAACAAATAAGGATCATCCCAATAAAATTTTTTGACCTCTTTCAAGAATTTATTTTTATCTTGTGAACTCCAATGAGAAGGCATTTTATTTGTCACAAGAAAATTTACAATATTAGCAAACCAAGGCATAGTAGTAGCATAAAATAGTTGATCATCCGGAAAATTTTCATTTATTGGTATTTCATTTTGAGATGATTCAGAAATTATTCTTGATAAATGATCGGCTACTACATTTTCTTTTCCTTTTTTATCTTTTATTACAAGATCAAATTCTTGTAACAACAAAATCCATCTTATTAATCTCGGCTTAGCATCTTGTTTATTTGATAAATATTTTATGGCAGAATGATCAGTGTAAACAATAGTAGTAGAACCAATTAAATAGGATCGAAATTTATCTAATGCAAACACTACTGAAAGTAATTCTTTTTCAGTTGTTGAATAATTGATTTGACACTATTTAAGGTTCTACTTGCATAATAGATCACATAAGGTTTACCTTATTTTCTTTGTCATAACACGGCTCCTACAGCATAATCACTTGCATCACACATTAATTCAAATGGTAAAGACCAATCAGGAGGTTGTAAAATATGTGATGTAGTTAAAAGATTAATTATCTTTTTAAAAGCAGTTTCACATTCTTGAGTCCATTCAAATTGTGCATCTTTTGTTAAAAGATTTGAAATTGGTTTCGATATTATGCTAAAATTTTTTATAAATCTTCTATAAAATCCCACATGACCCAAAAATGATCGAATTTCTTTGATCGTGTTTGGTGATGGTAAATTAGCAATAACATCAACCTTAGCTTTATCAACTTCAATTCCTTTTTCAGATATGACATGCCCTAACACAATTCCGGATTTAACCATGTAGTGACATTTTTCCCAATTTAAAACAAGATTTTTTTCTTCACATCTTTTTAAAACTTCTTCCAAATTTTTAAGACAGTTTTCAAATGAGTTTCCAAAAACAGTTATATCATCCATAAAAACTTCCATAAATTCTTCAATCATGTCACTAAAAATACTTAGCATGCATCTTTGAAAAGTAGCCGGGGCATTACATAAACCAAATGACATTCTTTTAAAAGCAAAAGTTCCGAACGGACAAGTGAAAGTAGTTTTTTCTTGATCTTCTAATGATATTGGTATTTGATAATACCCCGAATACCCATCAAGAAAACAATAATAAGGATTACCTGCCACTTTCTCTAAAATTTTATCTAAAAATGGTAACGGAAAGTGATCTTTTCTAGTTGCATTATTTAATTTTCTATAATCAATGCACATACGCCAACTAGATGGAATCCTAGTTTGTAATAATTCTCCCTTTTCATTTTTTATAACAGTGATGCCTGATTTTTTTGGTACTACTTGTGTTGGACTTACCCATTTACTATCCGAGATTGGATAAATAATTCCGGCATCTAATAGTTTTAAAACTTCATTTTTAACAACTTCTTTCATGTGTGGATTTAATCTTATTTGTGGTTGTTGATATGTTTTAGCATTTTCTTTCAAGTGAATTTTATGTGTGCAGATTAAAGGATTTATACCTTTTATATCTTGCAAAGTCCATCCAATTGCATTTTTGTGTTTTTTAAGTAGTGTTATTAAATCTTCTTCTTGTTTTGGTAAGAGGGTAGAAGATATTACAATAGGATATGTTTGATTTTCACCAAGAAAAGCATATTTTAGTTCTATTGGCAAGGGTTTTAATTCAAGTTTTGGATGATCATTTTCTTTTACTTCTTCAAGTTCATTAATTTCTTCAAATAACTTTGATTTAAAAACATTTTTTGAATCAAAATTTTCCACTAAACAAACTTCAGATTGTTGATTTAAGTTTTCTTGGTGTATATTTTCTTCCACAATTGTTTCTATTGCATTATCATCTTCATCTTCATTAATACTTGGTTGTTTACATAAATTGAACACATTAAGTTCTAAAGTCATATTTCCAAAAGACAATTTCATTATTCCATTTCGACAATTAATTAAAGTATTTGAAGTTGCTAGAAATGGACGTCCCAATATTACTGGAATTTCGTTATGTACTTCTATTGGTTGTGTATCCAAGACAATAAAATCCACAGGATATATGAATTTATCGACTTGAACTAACACATCTTCTACGATACCTCTAGGTATTTTGATTGACCTATCGGCTAGTAAAAGAGTGACAGATGTAGGTTTTAAATCTCCCAACTTAAGCTTTTCATAAACTAAATAAGGAATTAAATTCACACTTGCTCCCAAATCTAACAAAGCTTTTTTAATTTTATTTTTTCCAATAATACATAAAATTGTTGGACAACCGGGATCTTTATATTTCAAGGTAGAATTATTTTGAATAATAGAGCTTACTTGCTCCGTTAAGAATGCTTTCTTCTTTACATGCAATTGTCTTTTCACATTACATAAATCTTTTAAAAACTTTGCATAAGAAGGCACTTGTTTAATAGCATCTAATAATGGAATATTTATTTTTACTTGTTTAAAAACTTCATAAATATCAGAATCATTTTTTTGTTTTTTATTATTAACTAATGCATGAGGGAAAGGAACATGTTTATTTGACTCACATATTATTTCAGATAATTTATCATCAACTTTCTTAATCTTAGGACTCAAAGTATCATCTTTCTCGAAAGTATCAAGATTTTCATCCTTACTCTTTGAGTTTGACTGATCTTTGTTTTCATCACTATATGGATCATTAACTATTTTACCACTTCTAAGAGTAATAACAAATTTTACTTGATCAAATTTTTCTTGATTTTGATTTTTAGGATTAGGTTGTGGTTGAGATGGAAATTTTCCTTTTTCATGAATATTAAGTGCAGATGCAAATTTTGCAAGAGTTTCTTTCAAATCATTCATAGATTGAATGTTTTGAATATTGATAGACTCTTGCTTTTGAATGTATGCATGAATTTCATCTTCAAAATGTTTTCTTGGAGGTGGGATATAAGGAGCATAACCTTGATGACTTTGGTTATTGTGAAAAGGTTTTTGTGAAGGTTGTGCATTATTATCGTTCCTCCAACTAAAATTAGGATGATTTCTCCAACCAGGATTATATGTTTGTGAAAAAGGATCTAATGTTGGTTTTTTAAAATTGTTAACATAATTGGCTTGTTCATGGAGACATTCTTTAAATGAAGGCAAAGTAGGACAATTTTTTGTAAGGTGATCATGTGTGTCACATATATGACAAACAATTTCTTGAACACTTTTTAATTGATCACTCTTTTTTATTTCTAATGACTCGATTTTTCTTGCTAAAGATGCAAGTTTAGCTTGAACATCTACATCATCTTTAAGATGATAAATACCACCCCCATTTGTTGAATTATTGGTTTTACTTGGTGGTTCAATTGAGCCTATATTATCCCAATTTTGAGCATTTTCTGCTAATGACTCCAAATATTCTATAGCTTCATTTGGGTTTTTATCTTCAAAAGTTCCATTACACATGAATTCTATTATTTGCCTATCTTTAGGTATTAAACCTTCATAAAAGTGAGAAACTATCCTCCATATTTCAAAACCATGATGTGGGCATGTATTAAGTAACTCTTTATATCTATCCCAACATTGATAAAATGTTTCCCCTTGTTTTTGAGAAAAAGTTGTAATTTGTCTTTTAAAAGAGTTTGTTCTATGGGAAGGAAAAAAACTTTTTAAGAAATTGTTGTTGCATTTCATCCCATGATCTTATTGAACTTGATCTCAAATTTTGCAACCATGTTTTAGCTTTATCTTTTAAGGAAAAAGGGAAAAGCTTTAATCGAACAGTATCCATGCTACAATTTTGATCATTATAAGTGTTGCAAACCTCCTCAAATTCTCTTAAATGCAAATATGGATTTTCAGAATCTAAGACATGAAAATTTGGTAAAAGTTGAATGACTTGTGGCTTAAAATTGAAATTAGATGCATCAGGAGGAAAAACTAAACAAGATGGTGTACTAGTTCTTATTGGATTCATATGGTGCCTAAGTGTTCTTGGTTGTTCATGTTCTTGATGATGATGATGATGATTATTATTATTATTATTATTATTATTATTATTATTATTATTATTATTATTATTATCTTGATTATTAGAATTATTGTCCATGTTTAAAATATTTTCAGTTACTCAAACAAGTCTACCACTTTGTTTACGACTCCAAACAATCATATAATTAAAAACAACATACTATTTACATAATAACAAAATTAAACTTAATTTATACCTCCCCGGCAACGGCGCCAAAAATTTGCTAAAACTTAAATTGTAATTCACCCAAGTGTAGGTTGTCTGCAAGTAATGTACTCGTGAGTACGAGATCGATCCACGGAGAGGATGTTGTAAGTTTAATTTTAGCAATAATATATTATAGATGAAAATATTATTATAAAACTTCAAATACACAAATTATAAAATTGTCAAGGCTTCAAAGGTTCATTGTTGGTTTATTTAAGATTGCTTAATAAAAATAAATAAAAGAAACTAAAATAAGAATAAACATAAAAGAATAATGAAATATTTAAACAAGTATATCATATAATATAGTTCCCACTATATTAATATCAGATTAACCGATATTTAATACATGGTACCCATAATATATATAGATGAATAAATATAAACATAAAAAGAACAATTAAATATTTAAACAAGTATATCATATAATATAGTTCCCACTATATTAATATCAGCCGATATTTAATACATGGTACCCATAATATATATATAAATGCATAAATATAAATTGACATAAAAGTAAATGTTAGATCAAATCACAATATTTCATTTAGAACAATCGGCAGAGCCACGCTATCGTCTAAATAAAATATATGACTTTATGTTATATGCGAGAAAGTAAATGTTAGTTGCGGAAAAGTAAATGTTAGTTGCGATAAAGTAAAAGTTAGATGCGAGAAAGTAAATGTTAGTTCAAATCACAATATATTATTTAGAACAACCGACAGTGTCACGCTATCGTCTAAATAATATATATGACTTTATTATAAATAGATACTTATATTTATAGTATATAATTATTGTAGTATTTATTGTA
This sequence comes from Henckelia pumila, assembly GCF_033568475.1. Lineage (NCBI taxonomy): Eukaryota > Viridiplantae > Streptophyta > Magnoliopsida > Lamiales > Gesneriaceae > Henckelia > Henckelia pumila. The sequence goes on from NC_133121.1 coordinate 194,548,913, forward strand.
TCATATTTGACAACAAATCAAGGTAACCACATTCAAGGTACCAAGCATTTGATGTAAATAGATAACAACAAATCATCCAAAATTATACCTACAAATAAAGATCAATTAGTAACAATAAAAATAGAAAAGAAAAGAATATATAAAATATAAAAAATCTTACTTGACCAACAATGAAACCTTTTCACCTTGACATAAAAAGATTTAGCTTTCCATGAACATGAAACTCAAGAATAAAGATAAAAGAAATTTCATACTTGAACTTGAGAAACTTGCACACTCAAACTTTTATTTTTACACACACAATATTTATTTTACAAATGAGGAATTCTCTACACTCTTTCACACTATAAATTTTATACAACACATCTATTTATAGGCCAAATGAGAGCAAGGGTCCAAAACTCATTAAATATGGAATAGTAAAGTTGGTGAGTGCTTGTATCCTTGAATGTCAATACATTGACCCAACTTTAATTGGCATGTTTGATGCCATAGACCACCGATTCAGCCTCTTCATTCAACATAGAACACGTAGGATATTTTGTGTAGATGTGTTTGGACATATAATTCACCTCTTTTGGGTAAAAGGTGAAATAGTTATGATATTTTTACTACAAGCTGGTCATAGTAAAAGTAAATCTGTCTCCATTTTGATGATTGATTAGTTTGATCATCTTAATGAAGTTTTTGGAATTTCTTGTCTTCTACAAAGTTGAAGATGCCTCTTTTGTGATTCTACAGGTTTTGAGATTACTCCATTATGACCTCTGTAGCTTGAGTAATTTTATTTTTACCAAACCTGCGCAAACCGTAAAATACAACATTTTAGTAAAACATTTAAATATAAACACATAACACTAAAATAATACAACTTCATAATTTTAATTAAACTTAAATTTTAAAACACACTTTTTAACATATAAATAATTAAAAATTTTAAGTTCCATCACTACGCATACAATGGTCATCTCGATTGGACTCCAACGGATCCATAATACTGCGATTGTCCGTTGGTTGAGGCCTCCGCCCACGTTGTTCAAGCTCAATGTTGATGGGAGCTCGAGAGGGAACCCGAGTGAGTATTCTATGGGTGGGGTTGTTCGGGATTCTTCTGGGAGGACTTTGGCATTTTTCAGTGATTTCATCGGTGTGGGGTCCAATGTCCATGCAGAATTTTGGGCGGTTTGGAGGGGTATCCTTCTCTGTTCTAACCTTAGCCATTTTCCCCTTTGGATTGAGACCGACTCCCAGATAGCCATTCAGATTCTTCGATCTCGGAGGTATCATTGGTGTAACCCCCCAAATTTATCTTAATTAAGTTTATTTGAGATAATTGGAAATTATAGAATTCAAGAGCCGATTTAATTTTGTTTAGGGTCTATTTTGCAATTTTAGGAATTTTTAGGGACTCAAATGCAAATTTGGACTTTATTAGATATTTCAGATCCTTTGACTTGTCTTCTTCACTCCTCCATCACCTCCAACACGCCTCTCCTCAATTGAAGACTTCCAAATGCCATCTTCAAGCTTTCTTCTTTGGTTTCCAGTCGATCCGTCTGGTAGAATTTAAAGGGAAAATTGCAAATTTAGTCCTGTATGTTTGTCACTTTGCGATTTTGGTCCTTTATGTTTTCACATTTCAGTTTTAGTCCTGTATGTTTCGATTTTTGGCAATTTCGGTCCTTTTTCTTCGAAAATGCTGACGTGGCACTGTACACGTCAGCTCCACATCAGCATTGAATTTGTGCCACGTCAGCGCCACATCGGAAAAAGGACTAAAATTGCCAAAAAAATAAAGATAGCGGACTAAAACTGCAATCTGAAAATATAAAGGACCAAAATCGCAAAGTGACAAACATACAGGACCAAAAAAGCAATTTTCCCGAATTTAAATCCAAAGTTAGTTTAGCGATCCCGGCAGCGAGAGCTTCATTATATAGTAAGTTTTTCTCCGATCAGTTATATTTCTTTTTTCGGATGTTGTTAGAATCTATTGAGTTTCAGATATGATGTTCTTGAACTAGTTCTTATAGTTTATTCTCAGTCGGATCGAAAAAAGAGCGTCGTTCGAAATTGTTATGATTTTAGTAGCATATTTCAAAAATGGGGATTTTGAGATGTGTTGGTTTTGAATCGATATTGTTGTTTTGGTATTGGTTTGAGTTGATTGCGATGTTTTACTGTTGTCTGTGTTTCCGGTTTGATCAGAATATAGCTGTTATGCCGCCGGTTTGAGTTTTTGGATTTTGATTCGTTTGAATTGTTGAACCATTGGCGGTTGGGTTTGATTGTTGTTATTGATCTTTTTTTGCCTCCGTACAGATTGGTTTGAAGTTTGTTGAGCCATATTTAGCATAAGTCGATCGTCGAAGAGTTAGACGAAGAGTCGTAAAGAGATTTACCTTGAGCATTTGTTTTAGTGGTTGTATAGATTTTGATATAACCTCTTTTTGTAGCATATCCAGAGTTGGAGCTTTTGAATCGAAAGGTATAAGCAGACATTGGTTAAGCGGGATAGAACACTCAAGATAGATGGTTCTTGAGTTTCCCTTAAATCACATACTTTCATCAATACTTGTTATAGAGTGGGGAGCTTGTATTTTGTGATTGAACTTTTGTTATTAATTGAATTATGTTTAATTCTTTGTGTTTTCTATATGCATTCATCTTGAGCCTAAATCATTGATTTCAGCGGGTTGTACGGCCCTTTTTGTTAGAAGATTTGGGGGCTATAATCGAGTGGCCTGGGTTGTAGAAGTTCACCTAGTGTCAGCATACTCCTTGTAGTCGCACCAAAGTTTAGAGGATGGAGATACGTGACACCACCTTGATCGGGAGAGTCGGTGAGTTGTTACGTGATCTCATCCTCGGGATCCCAAAAGAAAGCAGAAATTCCTTGATTATCAGAGTTGATATCCCGATTTTAAAGACATTCATTTCATTCGTATTAACATTGAATATGTTGTCTTTATATCATGTGATTGATATATTACTTGTTATTGCATGTTATGTTGCTTTTATTGAGATATATCATTCTCACCGGAGTTATCCGGTTGTTTCTTTGTTTTGTATGTGTACTTGGAAACAGGTGGGCAGGATCGAGTAAGAGGAGACTTGGTTAGCATCAAGATCAAGGAATATAAGTGGGACTCGATTTAGAAGTCGAACACCATGTCAATCTAGTTTATATCTTGAAGCAAGTTTAGAACTCAAACTTGTTTGATGTTATATTCGAATATTTAGGATTGAATGTTTTCGTTGCATATATTTTATACCTCGTTATGTAGTGAATGGATTCGAGTAGGAATTTGGTTGTAGAGCAAAAGCTGGTTTTTGACTTCAGAATTGGTCTCGCAGCGGCGGTATGAGCTCGCTCGAGCGAGCGTTTTTATGATTGCGATACAGAGTTTGGTGTCTTACCATTCGAGCGAGCAATCTGTTGAGAGGCGGGCAGAGTTTTGCTCGCTCGAGCGGGCGTCCTATACCGCTCGAGAGAGGCTCTGTGCAAAAGAAATTTTTTTTTTCCTTTGTGTCTTTTAGCCTTGGATCTTGTATGCTTAATTATTGTTTAATTCGAGATTAGATGTTTAGAATCGAGGTCTCACATTAAGTGGTATCAGAGCGATAAGTTCTTTGTTGAACTAGAAGTGAGAGGGGTATATCGAGTCCGCCTGTGTTGGCTTCTCGCATGTTATTGAGTTATTTATTTGATTGTTTGAATTCCATGCGAGCATGCTTTATTTGAAGAATTATTTGAATTACATGATTATGTGATTTAATTTATAAAGCATGGACTACTTGAGATATAACTGTTTTGTTTATCGACTTGTATCCGAATTCCTAAGAAGTTGAAGGGCACCGAATTTTATAGATTGAGATATCTTGTGTCCTAACCCTTTGATTATCAGATGGGTCCTCGTCGAGTAATTAACAAAAACCCACCGCCAGTTACTCCTCCGAACGAACAAGCTAGTACCAAAACTGATCAGATGGACCCCACAGCGACTCCTATGGAAACCTTACTGAAGAGGTTTAAGTCGTTTAACCCACCAATATTGAAGGGTTATGAGAATGCTATTAACTGTGAAAGTTGGCTGGAAGACATATATCAGTTTTTCGATTCTCTCGACTATTCAGATGATCGCCGAATCAGGTTATTAATTCATAAGCTGCAGGGTGTGGCTAAGAGCTGGTGGATTTCGATAAAAAAGGCCCTTGAGAATCGAGGTACAATTGTCTCATGGAGTTTGTTTAAGACAGAATTCTATAAGCGTTTCTTTCCAGTGTCTTATAGAAAGGACAAGGGTGCCGAGTTTGCCACTCTGAGGCAAGGGAACATGAACATTGAAGAGTATGTGTCTAAGTTTGATAGCTTGCTGAAGTTTGCACCGCACTTTTCCGATAACGAAAAAGCAAAAGCCGACCAGTTCATTAATGGTTTGAATTCTGATATCTTCACGTTGGTAAACACTACTAGGCCTGATAATTTTGCAGATGCCATGAATCATGAAAAGGGAGCTGAAGCAGGTTTGATGAGACAGAGAAGAGCTTAGCATGTGCCTCAGCAGCCGAGACAAGTCTCATAACCAACCGTCTCAGTATCAGAACCAACCATCTCAGTATCAGAACTGAAAGAGTGGGTGCCCAGTGAGCCAACTTGTGGCTAAGGGCTTTGATGACTCTTTGTATAAACAATCTTTTGTTTAATATAATTTACACTTTTATTAATGGCAATGACTTTATCTTTCTTCATATTCTTATATTGTGATATACTATTGTTGTTTTGATAAAGACCTTGAATATACTATAGTGTATGTAAGATGTGGTAGAACATGGAGATGTCTATCATGAAACACATCTTATATTCACTGTATATTCTAAACTGTTCCTAGTGAGCCGTCCGATAATAAGGATAAGGATCGCTCGAGTTTGAGACTAGCATTTGCGATGCAGAGTACCACGTTTCATTGGTAAGGAACATAGAGATGTTCGAAGCATGCAAATGGATATTCATATGATGAATGATCGAACTACCCTATCCGGACTTTCCAAGTGGTTATAACTTATCGAGTGGATAAAGTCCGCGGTTTTGGTTGTACACCATTAGTCCTTACTACTTGAAACATCATTGAGACTCTATATGCTAGTACTGTGCTTTGACTCGTTTACCGACTCTATTGGGGTCATCAGGTGTCGGGATTGGGTACAGTTACAACACATATAGGAGTCGATGCTTTGTTGTCAAGGATTCACCACATACTTGCGAGTGTGGATATCCTATGCGATCTGAGGAGATATTAGTGTGACGAATCTCTGGCCAGAGTACATGATGTGTTTTAAGAAATGGTTTCTTAGTAACACATGCGATGTCACTATTTGATCTTCAAGATGTATTGCATAGTTATCGAATCTCGAACGACTCTCGATATACCAATGGTTGTTGATTCGATCGGGATATATGGATGAAGGGACCGTACTGTACGCTAACCAAAATCTATTGGTTCTTGCAGGCACTATCAGTGATACCTAGGGAATCATGGGGCGATGTTTCTAGGCGCTCATACCATGATTCGATGGGCAAGTCGGAAATTGTTGTTCCGAGTCACAAGGAGTTGTGAGCCCACGGCTAGCTGTATCCCTGAACCATTGAGGGTCACACAGAGTAATGGATTTTTAATCCCCGTTGAGATAGTTAAATTTAAAGAGTTAAATTTAATGAACGAAGAAGTTGGACTTCTTAATTATGAGTAGAGGAGTAAGATTTTCTAAAATGACATAGGGATGGGCATTTTTGGAAATCACTGAATTCGGATTCAGAAAAATTTATCTTGACTTTAAAAGGTGCAGAAATGGTTTCTGTGCACATTGGTGAAATCGGTTTATCAATCGGAGTCACGATGAATTTTATATTAATTTCTGAACATGCGGGCTTTGCTTGTCGGGCTTGAACTTATGACTAATGGGCCCTAAGCTGTTAGTGGCCTACATTATAAATAAGTTATTGCAGTACAGAAATTACATACAACAGGTCACAAAATTTTCGAAAAAAACCCTATTTTTCTCTCAGTAGTGGCCGCGCCCCCTTCTCCCCTCTGCTCGGAAAATCCAGTCTGTGAATTTTGAATTGCAGTCTGGTTTAACGGATCAAATTCGTTAATCTCTTCGTAGAAACTTCTGATAGATTTTCTAGTGCAATCTATCAGAGGGATTAAATATCCATTCGTGGACTTGATTGAAGAACAGTTCGTCCATCAGTTTCAGGGATATACAACAAGAGAAGAGAAATCTGTTGGTGTCCATAATCTCGCTTCGAGATTGGAGGTAAAAATTTATAATCGTTATTTAATTTTTACACACACACAATTTAATCGTAAGGTTGATATCCATTATGGAATTGTTCCATATATAATTTTTAAACTTCCGCTGCACCGGGTATCAATCCTGATTGATCTGATCGCCGCGTTCTCCAACAAGAACCAACCGTCTCAATATCAGAATCAGCCATCTCAGTATCAAAACCAACCACCGAGGTTTGAAGGAGGAAGAAGTGGAGGTAACCGAAGGGATCGCTTCAGAGCAAAGGGGAAACAAGAAGCCAGAGAGCAGTTCTTCTAGCTCCAGTGGCTCCAGACAGTTCGGTGCCGGACAGAGTTCCGGATTTTCATCTATGTTTTGCAACAAGTGTGGAGGTAGAAACTCCCAAGAGCAGTGTAAAGGAGTTTTCGGGAACTGCAATATCTGTCAGCAGCCAGGGCACTTTGCTAAGGTGTGTCCCCCAACGAGGTAATGATCGATCTTAGAGTGGGAGTTCTTCTAGACAAATAGCTCAGCCTGAGAAGCAGACTTCTGCGGTTCACTCTTTCCAGCCTCAGCAACAGAATACACAGGGAGGTAACCCGAATGCAAACCAGCCTCCGAGACAGTTGGCACGAGTCTTTGCTCTGACAGAGAATCGGGATCAGGCTGCACCTGACGATGTTATAGAAGGTAACTGTTCGATTTTCGGTTATTCTGCTCATGTATTGATAGATACGGGTGCGTCTTACTCTTTATGTCTGAGAATTTTGTTTTGATGCATGCCTTGCCTTGTGATCCTTTGCCTGCTGTAGTAGTTGTTACTTCACCTTTGGGTGGAGGAATTGTGTCCGTAAGATTGGTACGGAACTGTGAACTACGGTTTGAAGTTAATGTGATTATTTTCGATTGTATTGTGCTTGGTTTGTCAAATTTTGACTGTATTATCGGTATAGATGCTTTGACCAAGTACAGGGATGACGTTGACTATTTTCAAAAAGTAGTCTGTTTTAGACCGGAGATGGCAGAGGAGTGGAAATTTTTCGGTAAGTGTTCTCGATCCAGAATTCCTTTAATGTCTGTTTTTTCGATGACTCGTTTGTTACAGAAAGGAGCAGATGGATTCTCGATCTATGCAGTGGATGTCATGAAATCTAGCCCAGAATTGGTTGTTATACTAGTGGTTAGAAAGTTTCCTGACGTCTTTCCAGACAAGATTCCTGGATTGCCACCTATTCGTGAGATCGAATTCAGCATTGATTTATTGTCAGGTACTCAACCGATTTCCAAAGATCCTTATCGTATGGCACCATTCGAATTGAGAGAATTAAAAGAAAAGCTCGAGGATTTGATTGCCAAAGGATACATCAGACCTAGTGTGTCATCTTGGGGTGCTCCTGTTCTCTTTTTGCGGAAGAAGGATGGTTCTATGCGGCTCTGTATTGATTATCGTTAACTGAATCAAGATACGGTAAAGAACATGTATCCTTTACCTACAATATATGACCTTTTTGATCAACTGCAGGGTTCTTCTATCTATTCAAAGATTGATCTAAGGTCGGGATATCATCATCTGAGAGTGCGAGAAGAAGATATTCCTAAGAAGAATTTCAGAACGAGGTATGGTCATTTCGAGTTTATAGTCATGTCGTTCGGTTTGACTAATGCTCCAGCAGTTTTTATGGGTTTAATGAACTATCTTTCAGCGTTATTTGGATGAGTTTGTGATTATTTTCATCGATGATAATCTTATCTATTCAAAGAATCGTACTGACCATGCAGAGCACTTGAGGACCGTATTGCAGATTTTACGGGCTGAACAGTTGTTTACCAAGCTGTCTAAGTTTGAGTTTTGGTTGGATCGAGTTGTCTTTCTTGGTCACATTATTTCAGGATATGGGATTTCAATTGACCCCAGCAAGATCGAATCGGTAATGAATTGGCCTAGACCGAAATTAGTGCCTGAGATCCGAAGCTTTATGGGTTTAGTTGGTTAATCGCAGATTCATCGAGGGATTCTCTATTGCAAAGCCGATTACCCAGCTAACTCAAAATAATGCGCATTTCAGTTTTGTTGATCTGAAGAAGAGACTGACCAGTGATCCGATTCTTTCTATTCCATCAGGTACTGGAGGTTTTACCGTTTATTGCGATTCTTCTCACCAAGGTTTGGGATGTATTCTTATGCAGAGGAAGCATGTGATAGCTTATGCATTGAGACAGCTGAAGCCACACGAGACTCGTTATCCAGTTCATGATATTGAACTTGCCGCGATCGTATTTGCTTTGAAGATCTGGCGTCGCTATCTTTATGGTGAGTATTTAGAGATCTTTTCTGATCATAAGAGCCTTAAGTATTTGTTTTCACAGGCAGAACTGAATATGAGACAGAGGAGATGGATAGATTTGTTGAAGGATTTCGACTGTGAAATCAAATACTACCCGGGAAAGTCGAATGCAGTTGCAGACGCTTTAAGCCGAAAGCTTTGTTCTTTATCTCTTTCTACTATTGGTGTTTCTCAGTTTATCGACGACTGTTGTACTTCTGGTTTGGAGTTTGAAACAGACAGGAGGACTATCAGAGTGTTTTTTATTCAAGACGATCCAGAGTTAATTGTAATGATCAAATAAGAACAGAATTCTGATCCGAGCATTCAGAATTTTTGAAGAGGTTTTTCGCCGCCGTTCTTGCTGCTTTCCCCGTGTTGTCATTAGTGTTGAAGGCATGGAGACAACACTTAGTGCATAGTCTTGATTAACGATTTTGTTGTTCTTCAAATTTAGGCATACGAGAGTTGCATCTGATTTGTTTGATATTCTAATAGTTTAGGATGCAGTTTTATTTCTCAACCTGTTGAGAAATCTAGTATTTACTATTTTTTTATAAATCAATAGTATTAATTTGTAAGACTGATATAATATTTTCTAGTGATTCATTGGCCCTAAGACACCCGCACAAGTACTAGTTACTTGTGCATAACTGTCTCTGGTCTTATTTATTTTACTTGTTATTTTTATTATTTTCCGCTACATGTTGTCTCTGGTGTTGTAACACCATAGACAACACGAACTCTACTCGACAGACTGTGCAAGTATACCTTAAAAGTGCCATCAGAGATGGTCTCTTGACATTACTAAGTGAGTTCTTGGTTATTTCTCCAGGTTTGTGATGGATGCATCATACAACAACATTGTAATTCGTCCACCAATTTTGGATGGAACTAACAATGTCCCCTCAAAATTGAAGATGCGTATATACATCAAATCTATTGATGCAAGGGCCTGGTGTTGGGAAATTAAATTTTGGTGTTTACAATTACGAATCCCAAAGGATCTAAAAAAAGGCCAAACGGAAAGATAATAAACTGATATACATGAGCTAAACTGCCTCGTGCTAAAATGCCTTGCTCAACTAGCCGAAACTGCTTGCTAAACTGACTCCATCATTTTACCCTCGCTAAACTGACTTCATCAGTTTACCCTCACCAGTTTACTACCTTACCACTTCTGGATAAGATCGTCCGTACTCTGACACACTCTACAGAAGGTAGTGTCGCGATGCAAAGGGAAATGTCGGCTCCAGAATTTGTTGTTGAAAATGACAAATACAACGAGAATATTCAAAATCCTATCTTAAGATTCAATTTGAATTTATGACCGTTAACAATTCAAGGGTATAAATAGAGATCTTGATAGTTCTAAGGAGCTCTCTCTCTCGCACTGTAATTTCTGCCTATATTGCTCTCTACAAGAATATTCAAAGTCTTACATGCTTGAGAATCGATCATGGAACTCGAAGCACAAGTGCCTGAGTGTTATTCTGATCATTGAAGGATCAATCTTGTGCTAAGAATTTCAAGTTGTATTTATTTTTTATATCATCAGTCTAGGACTGAAACTAAGTTTTTGTACTAGGAGTTCTTGTTTAGGAAGTGTCTAATTCCTAAAACGGATCGGGGTTTTGAAAATTGCTTGTAAAATTCAAAGTCTTCTAGTGATATTCTTCCGAGGTGGAAGAAGGTGTGATGTAAGAGTATTTGAAATCTCCGAAGATCCATAAACATTTGCTTGCGTTATTTCAGTTTACCTACTATCATCACCTATCCTAAACTGATAATTACTGAATGTTCAAATCTGTAATTTGGCATATTTCCGCACACACCTTGTTTGTCAAATTACATTAGATACCAAGATAAGTCTAGAATTCCATCATTAAACCGATCGAGTTAAACCTTTTTATACTAAACTATTTAGAAGTGTATTCACCCCCCACCCCCCTCTACACTTGTAATTGATCCTATCAATTGGCGTCAGAGAAGGACTTTTTATCTTGTCATTGAACACTGTATCAAAATGTCTTCATTCAGCAAGATTCCGATGTTCTCCAAAGAAGATTTTAATGATTGGAAGATTCGCAAGCAAGCGCATCTATCAGCTTTAGATGATGACATGTGAGTTTTCATCACTGATGGACCTCTCACAATCACAAAAGTTAATAATGTTGTGGGTCTTTACAGTGGTGGGCCACAATATATCGAAAAGCCAAGAATTGAGTGGACTGCTGAGGATAAGAAGAAGGCAAATCTTGACAATGTTGCAAAAGATATCTTGTACAAGACTCTGGACAAGAATACTTTCAGTAAGATTTAGATGTGCAAAACAAGAAAGGAAATTTTGGAAAAACTGATTCAACTGTGCGAAGGAAATGAGCAAACAAAAGAGAACAAACTATCTGTTGCTACACAAAAGTTTGACAACATAAAGATGAAACCTGAAGAATCAATGGAAGAATTTGATGAGAGAGTCATTAGCATTTTCATTGGGCTCAATGCACTGGGAAAGACATCCCAACAGGGAAGTCATCTTAAAAGTCATTCGAGGTCTTCCCAAAGAATGGGATGTGAAAACAATGGGTATGAGGGAATCAAAGGATTTAAATAAGTTGGAGCTGCATGATTTATTTGCTGACCTAAAGGCTTATGAGTTTGAGTTGAAAACTTGCGAGGAAGATCAGTCTACCTCTCAACTGACCACGACCTTAGCTGCAGTTAAATTAGAATCACCTTCTCAACCAGAGAAAACTGCAGAACAATAAGCAATGATGCTATGTCATTGTTTGTAAAGAAGTTTGGAAAGTTTATTAGAAGAAATCAGGAAGGATCATACAGAAGAAACATTCAAAAGAAAGATGCCACCGAAGATCCAAGAGGTTGTTTCAACTGTGGAAAGACATGACACTTTATAGCTGACTGTCCTAAACCAAAGAAAGATGAGAAAAGCTCCACCGATGGAGGAAAGAAGGAGAAGCTCAAGAGATGACAAATATGCTTCGAGAAAGAAGTATGAAACACTGGTTGCAGCAGACAACAAAGCCAAATGGGCAGAGACCGATACTGAAATAGAAGAATCCAAATATTCATCAAGCTCTAGTGAGGATGATGAAGAAGTGAAGTGCCTAATGGCCAATGATCATGAGCAAGCATCCACAAGTCACCAGGTATTTGACTTTAGCTCTGAAGAATTCACTAGAGAAGAAATCATCACAGCACTTCACGAAATGGCCAATGAGTACCATAAATTGTCCATAGAATTTGATGACATCAAAGCAAAGCACGAGGATCTTCAAGACACCTCAACTGTACTCATCTGGGAGCAATTAGTTGAGCAAAATAATCTTGAAGCAGAGATTGCCAAGTTTCTGAAAAGAAGCAACTTATGATTGATTCCTTGAATCTTACAAAGGAAAATTAGAAACTGAATGACCTAGTAAGTTCATGGAATAGATCATCAAGTTTGCTGACAGAAATGCATGATTTAAAAAAAGCCCTTAAATGAAAAAAGTGGTCTAGGGCATGGTAAAACATATGACATTGGTGAATCCAGTACTCTACCCAAACTGAATATGTGCAAAGAAAAGTTTATAAACTTTGTGCGAGCAGTCAGGGAAAATGAACATGATAAACCCATCCTTATGACTTCGAAGTCGATAGAGCAGATGAATCGGCAGAGATTTGGTATCAGTTTCAATCCTCAGGAAACTAAGGTTGAAACTGCTATAAGTCCAGCTCGGACTAATACATCTCAACCGAATCCTATAAGAGGAAATTGGAATCAATATAACAATCAACTTCTTGTTCAAAAGAGGTATCGGCAACTCAAAGATCTTGGGAAGGGAAAACAACATATGGTATCACAAGCACCTCACACTCCACAACCTAGAGAACATAATTTAGTACGAAACTATAGGAACACTGAAACTGGTAAACTGGTCAAAGTATTCCAGGTTTGGGTTCCTAAAGGATTAATCCCTCGTGGACCCAAATAGATGTGGGTACCAAAATTATTCAACTTTGTGCTTGCAGGTAACAGGTACTAAAGAAAGATTGGATGAAACATGGTACTTGGATAGTGGATGTTCAAGACACATGACTGGAAATGCAAAACTGTTATCCGAACTTATCAAAAGCAGTGGTCCAACTATCACATTTGGTGATAATTCACAGGATAGGACCATGGGTAAGGGTAAGATTATCCACGGCAACATAATCGTCAAGGATGTTTTACTAGTTGAGAACTTGAAATACAACTTAATCAGCATTAGTCAACTATGTGACTATGAATACTCTGTTGAATTTCAAAAACACTCCTGTCTTGTTAAAAATGATTCTGGTGATATTATCTTAACAGGAAACAGGTGTGGAAATACTTACAAAGTATGCTGGAATGATCAGTCCAACAAACCAGTTTGCCTCGTAGCTTCCAATTCCAAGCGCAACTGGTTGTGGCACAAGAGATTGAATCACCTAAACTTTAAGGCTATTGCCAGTCAGATTAGGCTTAAGCTAGTAACAGGACTGCCTAAAATCGACTTTTCTAAGGGCAAAGTTTGCTCAGCTTGTCAGTTTGGGAAGAAAGTTAGGTCATCTTTTAAAAACAAGGGTTATAACTCATTTTCCCGATGCTTGAAACTGTTACATATGGACCTCCTATACTAGTAACAAGTTTATGGGGAATGAGATATACTCTTGTAATCATTGATGATTACTCTCATTTCACTTGTGTCATTTTCTTAAAATCCAAAGACCAAACTGCATCGCAACTGATCAAGATTTTCAAAAGACATTTTACTGAAAAATCACATAAGATTGACATAATCAGGAGTGACAGGGGAACTGAATTTGTCAATCAAACTTTTTCTTCATTTTTAGATAATTCTGGAATCAAACATGAATTCTCAGTAGCTAGAACACCACAACAAAATGGTGTTGCAGAAAGGAGAAATTGTTCTCTGAAAGAAGGTGCGAGAACCATGTTAGCTGAGTCCAAAGTGTCTCAAATATTTTGGGCAGAGGCTGTGAACACTGCTTGCTATACTCAGAACAGATCGATGATATGTAAGAAATTTTTTAAAACTCCATATGAGATCTGGAATGGTAAACAGCCAAATGTCTCATATTTCAAAATCTTTGGATGCAAAAATTTTACATTCACAACAATGGTAAAAATCATCTGACTGCATTTGATGCAAAGTCATATGAAGGCATATTCCTTGGATATTCCTCAATTAGTAAAGCTTATAGATTCTTCAACAAACGAACCTTGAATGTTGAAGAATCTATCCATATTATCTTTAATGAGGATATGTCAACTGAAATCCCAACTAATGTTAATCAACTCTCAAATCTCTTTCAGGAAGTACAGCTGGAAGATGATAGTGAAGATGACTCTTCAATGGACGTCAGAACACTTCAAACTCCAGAACCTGAACTGATAGATCCAGAAGTTGAGAAAGTTCAAACTGAACAACCAGTTGACAATCAACCAACTCACTCAGTCAAGGAAAATAAAGAGCATCAGTACAAAGCTCAAGAAAACATTTTTCACACTGAGAACACAGAAATTGGACGAGATGACATGACCAATCAAAATTAAGAAGAATCTTTGACTCCTGAAAGTCATCTTGGACCCAATCTTAAATGGTCAAAGAAGCACCCACCAAATTTGGTGATAGGAAATCCTCTAGCACCATTAAGAACTAGAGGACAAATGATCAACAAATTTCTTCACGCAGCCTTCATATCACAGATAGAGCCAAAGAAAGTTGAAGATGCTTTAACCGACAGTTGCTGGATAGAGGCTATGCAAGAAGAATTAAATCAATTCACAAGGAATTCAGTTTGGGATCTTGTTCCAAGACCATCCCACCAATCAGTCATCGGCACTTGATGGGTATTTCGAAACAAGTTAAATGAAGATGGAACTGTTATCATAAATAAAGAACGATTAGTTGCCCAAGGGTATAGGGAAGAGGAAGGAATCGACTACGATGAAAATTATGCACCGGTAGCTAGACTGGAAGCAATAAGGATGCTCCTTGCCTATGCATCATTCAAAGACTTCAAGGTGTATCAAATGGATGTCAAAAGTGCCTTTCTAAATGGAAATCTTCAAGAAGAAGTTTTTTTTTGAGCAACCACCTGGATTTATAAATCATCAGTTTCTTGACCATGTTTATCATCTAAACAAAGCTCTATATGGACTGAAACAGGCTTCTAGAGCTTGGTATAATATTTTAACCCAGTTTCTTCTTGAACACGAATTTACCATTGGCACGGTTGATAAAACCTTATTTAAATTTACAAAAGGTGATCACACACTACTAGTACAAATATATGTTGATGGTATTATTTTTGGGTCAACTAACCCCACATTGTGCAAGAGATTCTCTAAGTTAATGCAGGATGAGCATGATGGGTGAACTGAATTTCTTTCTTGGTTTGCAATTTCGACAACTGAAGAATGAGATATTTATAAGCCAAACTAAGTACACCAAGGAACTAATAATGAAGTTTGTTATGGAAAATTGCACAGCTGCCACTACTCCCATGAGCGCATCAATTAAACTTGACAAAGATGAAGGGGGAATCTCAGTTGATGCAACAATTTATCGAGGTCTAATAGGGTCATTACTCTATTTAACAGCTAGTAAACCTGACATTGTGTTTGCAGTTTGTCTCTGTGCTATGTTCCAGTCTAATCCAAAGCAAACACACTTTGTAGCAGCCAAAAGGATACTAAAGTACCTTAAAGGAACTCAGAGTGTTGATTTGTGGTATGCTAAGGATAACTCTTTTAATTTATTTGGATACTCAGATGCAGACTATGCTGAATATAAAATGGATAGGAAAAGTACAAGTGGATCATGTCAATTCCTCGGGGATAGACTGATCTCCTGGTTTAGAAAGAAGCAAACATCCATAGCCACTTCAACAACTGAAGCTGAGTATCTAGCTGCAAGAAGCTGTTGTGCTCAACTGCTCTGGATGCAACAACAGTTGAGGGATTATGGCATCAAAGCCAAAGAATCACCCATATTTTGTGATAACACTAATACCATCGCAATCACTTACAATCCTTGACCGCATAAATCGGTGTGATAAAAATATACTGGCAAGCGTACCAGGTCAAGTAATAATAAAGTGGACAGAAAGTCCAAGTATCGATCCCACAGGGACTGTAGTCAATTCTCAAAAATTAATTATTTTACTTAATCTAGACAAAAATAATAAAGAAGGATGCAATGAATTAAAAAAATTTAATTACTAAAAATAATAAGAATTAAAATAACTAAAAGATAAATATAATTAAATTGAGACAACCAAGACACACGCAGGTACCGAACAAATCATGTAACATGTAGTTGATCAAGAACTCAGTTTTAATCTTAGATTACGGGAATTCTCCTAACTTGTTCAAAAGTCTATTTCTAGAACAATCAAACCTACTCAAATATTGACGGATTAAATTTTCATAATTTTAATCAAATTTGAATGTATTAAATATTTTTGAAAATTCAGTTTACACCCAAAACCGCACACTGAAACCGAATTTTATTTCTAGTCGGTTTTACCATGTGTTTATTATTAAAGTGATCAAAATCAATCCCTTCTCTGCTGAATTGGAAACGATTAACATGCAAGCAAACATTTGATCAGACTATCCACAAGACAAATATGAATTTAACAATCAATAAAATAAAATCAAGTTTGAAAAATCCCAAATTAACATCAAAGTTTTCTACATGAATTTGTTCGGCCCAATCATGTCGTCTTGGTTGAAAACAAACTACTCAATAATTGAAATTATAATTCAATAAATAAAAATAAAGAAGAACAGAAGAAGAAAAAGTGTAGAAATCTTCTCCCAAGCTTGGAGCTTGTAGTCGCCTTTATGTTGCGATCTCTGCGTTCTGGAACCCTTAATCTGATGATTAAATCCATATTTAAGTGTCCAAGATCCCCAAAAGATAATGTCCTTCCCGACCAAGAGTTTCGAATTTTAAAAATTCTTTACGCACGGCTCGCTCGAGCGGACAAAAGGTGCGCACAAGAAAGCAACTTTCTGCTCCGAGGAATTCCTGACCCGTATTTCTCGCTCGAGCGAGCACAAAGTGCGCTCAAGCGAGCCATTTTATGCTCGAAAAAAAACTCATAACACAGACCATGCGCGATAGCTCCTCTTCTAGCGCTATCGCGCATCCATTCTCCAACAGCGCATACCAGGCGCTATCCCCATGCGCAATCGCGCTATTGTCCAGCGTATTTCCTTCTCCTCAGCGCTTTGCATCTGCGCGTCTTTTCTTTTCTATCTTGCGCAAATGCGCATTCCATGCCCGCAGAAGCGCCCTTCTTCTTCTTACTCAGTTCGTGCAGTTGCGTATTCTTCCTGTAGAAGCGCCTCGTTCATTCCTTGCTTGCGCACAGATTTGCTGATCCATAGTTGCTGCTCTTGTTCTTTACGCATAGCTGCTCATCCATCACAATACAATAGCTTCTAAGCTCTTCCAGGTGCAGCTTGTCATTCATTCATGCATAAGAGCATCATTTTTCACGTAAAATGTCATTTCCTTCTATGTCCTGTAAATAAACCAAGGGGATAATGTGAAGCTAAAATGCACGAAAACACCAATAAAATAATAAGAACACGTGCAAAATATACTTAAAAATTCCATGAACATATTCATACAAAATGCACATTATCCCCTTGGTTTATTTACAGGACCAATAAAATAATAAGAACACGTGCAAAATATACTTAAAAATTCCATGAACATATTCATACAAAATGCACTTATCAATCCTATACTTCACTCAAGGACCAAGAATATCGAAGTCAGACATCATTTCATTCGTGATCATGAATTCAAGAAGAATATAAGGCTGGAACACATATCAACGGAACAACAGGCCGCAGACATCTTCACCAAGCCACTTCTAGAGACTAATGTTTCTTACTTTAGAAATATTTTAGGGCTTATTGAATTACCTTAGCTCTATTACTTGTTTTGTATCTTCAGTTTAATCATAGGGTAAACTGGGCATTTTTTTAAAACCCTAAACTGATTCGATTGAAACTCAGTCTTGCCTCTCTCGAGTGCTCAACTGAAACTGATAGTCTCTCCATTTTTTTAGCATTGTTTTTAGGGGAACTTATTTCCATAAACTTTATTATCTTTCTTTAAGCAAGTTTTTTTATAACACTCGACCATAGAAAAAATTCAATACGAAAATAAAATAAACTTTTATTTAGTAACGGTTGAGTACAATATCTATCTCAAATTCTACTGCCATTTTCCAATAATACAGATGCTCAGCTAGCCCGCTTTCTTCAACTTCTTCAAAGTCATGAAGGAAGGACATCATCCTCAACTCCTTCTTCAGAAGCAGGAGATGAATGCTCTTTCGGATGAGAACATAAGCAGGATCGGTGTTTCCCAGCACCTGCTTATACTTTTCCAGGCATTGAACATCTTTGGGACCAAGGGCTTCTAACCCTCTAAACTGCAGATGCACAGCTTTTTCCTGGAGTCGAGAAAATTTCTCCTCCACCAGCTCGTCATATGCTTCTCTTATATTTTCCAATTTTTGAGAGTCTCTTGATTATGATATTTTGATTCTATGATCTAACCCGGTTCCTTTTAAATTACTACATCTCGGGCACCAAAAAGTTTCTTCTATTTTAAAATTCTTTTAAAACAAAAATATGAAGAGTCACTTACGTGTATTTCACAAAAATAGACACCGTTTATGATCAGATTTCTGTATATTGATTTCCTGTAATAATTTTCTGATCACATCGTTCTTCGTACCTTATAATTTTGTTTGCAGTTTACTTATAATATATTTATTAGAAAAACTGCACCAGTTTAGGTACACCTTTCATTGACATACTCATTTAATATTTCTTATTATTCATAAGAATTCGAGACATACAATTACAAATTCTTATGATCTCTCATTTTAAGATCTATTTCATAGCTCCAGTCCATCACCCATGCTCGCAGAGGGGCAACTGAAGGATCCATAAACTCATCAGATAGAATTTGAACCAATGTTCGAAGCTCTTTTCTCAGCATCAAGTAGAGAACATTTTTATCCTTAAAAATTTCTCTAGGTTCAACTGCATCCAGTGTTATTCGATAAAACATCTCCCTTTGAGTTATTTCCTCCACATCTTCAAATTTTCTTGGGGGGAACTGAGCATAATGATACATATGAATCTCCTCAATCTTCAACCACACCTTCATAACCTTCTCAAAAACTCTTTCCTCGATCTTTTTCTTCTCAACCGCGAAGTAACTTTCCTTACATACTTCACATGCAACATACGGATCATGCCTAAATCCGAACAAGGGAACTGTGCTCTCCATTTTTTTTATTTTTTGTGTCTTCTTGCCAAACCTGCAATTATAAAATTCCTAAGTGCTTTTCCCTTAATATTTATACCAGCTGTAAGTAGAAAACAAAGCGGGAATCGTGTGTGCTTTCTCCTGCGCTGATTTGTACCATTCTATTTTGAATTTCAAAATTTTATGTGGCACGTCACTAACTTTTCGTATTGACCAAGTCACACACACTCACAAGAACTTCAGTTTCTCGCGAACCCTAATCTTTACTAACTTCACCTAAACTTCTCTATTGATTTGTAGAGATCACTACAATGGCTACTCCATCTGCTTCATCAGCAATATATATTCTCAATACTCTCACCGTCGATTTTGAATCACTTTATGGAATGAACAAGAAGGGCATAACCGAGATGTGTCAGGCACTTGAACAATCTGGTCATTGATCTTTCCTTGACATCAAAGCTTTGGATTTCTATCAAAAGGATCTTATTTCATTATATAACAAGAGTATGATCAAAGCTGATGGACACCTCTTACTCTCTGTCGGAGGACATCTTGTTCAAATTAGTGAAGATTTATTTTCCAAGACCTTTGGTTTACCTACATCAGGTACTAGTGACTTCAATGTTATATCCACCTCTGATATCACATAAACGCAAAATATTTTCTCTGGCTCGGATCAACCAATCTCTCTGTCTGGATTCAAAAGAGACTTGAAACTTGAATATCAACTTTTAGCTGATATTGTTGCAAAAAGTATTCTGGCAAAAGGAGGATCCTTTGCCAAATTGACTGTTTAGAAATTCAAGGTCATGAATGCAATCATGAAGGGTGTGAAGATTAACTGGAGTAATCTTCTCTTCAAAATTTTTGTTCAAATGATGACTTCCACAAAACAATCCTCAGTATATTTTTTACAAATCAGTAGAATCCTTGAAAATCTTGGAATTACTCTTCAGGGAACGTCTCAGTTGCATAATCTTCGAGTAATGAATGAGGAATATCTGACAATTTTTCACTCCAAGGGGTCAACTGATTTTACTTCTTCAAGAAAACCCAAAGCACTGATCAAAAACCAGTTGAAAAAGAAGAGAAATCTAGTTATCTATGACTGTGAAGAAACCGATAGTGAAGAAATTATAAAGCCGCATACAAAAAGGACAAGAACTCTACAGAAAAAGGCTAATAAATCTCCTACAAAACTAATCATCGTTGTTGTTCATAAACCAGTCAAAGTCTCTACTACAGAAAGCCCTCACTTATCAAATGAAGCAGTTGATGAGCCAATCATACAAGCCAAAACTGTCCTCAAGGGGAAACAACCAATTATTGTCGAACCTCTCCAAAGTTTGGAACCTTCTCAGGAGATCACCAAAGAAGAATTTGCCGATGCAAATCAAAACTCAGAAGGCCCCATTGCAATCCGTCTCACAACTTGTGGGTTTTCCTTCAGCCAAACCCTCAGGTGGTCTATCCTCAAAACAATTAGTTGAGTACACTCACTCAGGACTCGACTTGGAAACTGGAATCTCTCAAATTGCTTCTTCCTCAGATCCTGATAGGCCAACCAATTCCATTCAAACTCAGATAGACCTGACCATGGACGAAGTACTTGCATATGCTGAAAAACACACTAATGAAATCTTTGATACTTGGCATAAATTCAGAACTTCTACACTCTCTAGACATCTGACAAAGAAGAATGAACTTCACAAGTTTGCTAAACTTGAAGAAATTGTGCTAAGGATAGTAAAAACTGCAGATGTTCAAGAAGCATTGGACAGAAGACAATACTTTTATGATTTGATGAGAATCAAGAAGCTTAGTCAAACTGTTGATGAATTTCAGAAGAATTATGATCCATTTGACAGAACTTCGTATGAAGACATATCGATTTTTACTCAACTTCAATGTGATCTCATCACTGTGCAAATGAGAGTTAAGTTTTGGGAAATTGACAAAAAGTTGGCGATTCCAGAACCTTTCGTTTGGAGGAAACATAAGTCTCATTCTAAGTCTCGCTCCAAAAACAAGAAATCCAAGAAAAGTAATACTTCAACTGGATCTTCAAACCATACAGTTGATCAGAATTTGAAGAGCTCCAAAGAGAAGCTTCAGTTGCTCAAAATCCAACAGATACAACCATTGAGCAGCAGCTTCACATCTCAGGAGATGAAACAACTCTACTTGAACTGCAGCTGATGAATGTTGATGACGTGATTTCTCACATTGAAATTTAAGAACAACAACTTCCTCTCCTAACTGATACATCTATGGATAAAGTTGTTCCTCCTGTTCCTTATCTCCATGAAATTGAGGAGCCACAACCTCTACTTTTGGAAACAACTCCTCATCACAATCTTGCAGACAAGGATGAGCCATTTATTCTATCAACTGACCAGCAGAACACCTTACTGGAAGACTTATCTCCTCAAATTCCTACTATGCCAGCACTCACGAAATCATGGAAACGATCATTGTCTCTGGAAATTACACCTTCCATTGCTGACATTATTCACAAATGGTCACTGGCTCTCATCATGCATCCTCAAAAGCTTAGGCTATCTAGCCTAGTATTTCAAGCATCTTTCTTCAATAAGACTGAAAGTCAACTTCAAGGATCTGACTTATCCAGCTCAACTGAGGAAGCAGCCCAGCCATCCAGCCTAACTGATGTTTCACAACATAAAATTCTTAATGCAACTGCTGTTGTGCTCACAGAACCATCAACCGAATCACCAACAACTCCACACTTCAGAAGAGACCTACATCTTTATGATAAAGCTATCGAGGTTGATACTTCGTCTCAAACTCTGGAAATGGTTGTTCACTCTGCTCCTGGATCCTCTTCGCATCAACGCAAACAAAAAGAGAAAACTGAAATGATCTCAACTGATCCACCATCTCATTTTAAAGGAAAAAATATAGATTTTCTCAGTGTTTTACAGACTAGACATTCTTCCAGTGGTAAAGAAATTTCGTCATCAAAACCAAATCACGAAGATTATTGGTATGAGCTTATCTCTGAAATGGAACCTTAATTATATAATATGTTTAAGGATGTCACTGCTCTCAATGACAATCAACAAGAAACTATATGTCTCCTTTCTGAGACAGTCATTGAGTTCAGAACTCATCAAACTTCAAGAAAAACTCACTCTGTTGGACAAGGTCTCACAAGCTTCAAGTCAACTGCACAGCTCATTGCCTCAACTGAATCATTCTCATAAATCTTTAGAGACAAAAGTTGAAAACTTGAATGTATTTGTTAAATCATTTCTCACCTCCGTTCAATAAAATTTTCAAGGCCTTAACAAGCAACTCGCGAGCTTGACCAGTCTCTCTCAGAACATTTTGCGACATCAGTTTGTTGCACAAGCTTCAGGCCATCACACATCCGTACATCACTTACCATCGTCCAGTCGCAGCTCTTCCATGCCAACACATCCATCTGATTGAAGATAGTTCATTATATGTCATTACGATTCTCTTATATTATCTACACTTGTATCTAAACCTCCGGATCTTTATTGTTGATTTATCAAAAAGGGGGAAGATTTAGACAGTCGTGATAATCTTGCTATTTTGCACTTGACAAAATCAGTTTATAAAGAATGACTTAAAATGATCAGTTCATCTCTTCTAATCTCAAAGTTTTGATAAACACCGAAAAGGGGGAAATTGTTGGAAAATTAAGTTTTGGTGTTTACAATTACGAATCCCAACTGATCTAAAATAAGGCCAAACAGAAAGTTAATAAACTTATTTACAGGATCTAAACTGCCCGCGCTATACTGCCTTGCTCAACTAGCAGGAACTGCTCGCTAAACTGACTTCATCAGTTTACCCTCACCAGTTTACTACCTTACCACTTTTTGGATAAGATCGTCCGTACTCTGACACACTCTACAAAAGGTATTGTCGCTATGCAAAGGGAAATGTCGGCTCCAGAATTTGTTGTTGAAAATGAAAAATACAACAAGAATAATTCAAAATCCTATCTGAAGATTCAATTTGAATTTATGACCGTTAACAATCCAAGGGTATAAATAGAGATCTTGATCGTTCTAAGGAGCTCTCTCTCGCGCACTGTAATTTTTGCCTATATTGCTCTTTACAAGAATATTCAAAGTCTTACACGCTTGAGAATCGCTCAAGGAACCCGAAGCACAAACGCCTGAGTGTTATTTTGATCATTGAAGGATCAATCTTGTGCTAATAATTTGAGTTGTATTTATCTTTTTTCTATCATCAGTCTAGGACTGAAACTAAGTTGT
Organism: Henckelia pumila; assembly: GCF_033568475.1. Taxonomy (NCBI): domain Eukaryota; kingdom Viridiplantae; phylum Streptophyta; class Magnoliopsida; order Lamiales; family Gesneriaceae; genus Henckelia; species Henckelia pumila. The sequence goes on from NC_133121.1 coordinate 194,572,172, forward strand.
TGTACTAGGAGTTCTTATTTAGGTAGTGTCTAAGTCCTAAACCGGATCGGGTTTTTGAAAATTGCTTGTAAAATTCAAAGTCTTCTAGTGATATCCTTTCGAGGTGGAAGAAGGGGTGACGTATGAGTATTTGAAATCTCCGAATATCCATAAACATTTGCTTGCGTTATTTCAGTTTGCCTACTATCATCACCTATCCTAAACTGATAATTACTCAGTGTTCAAATCTGTAATTTGGCCTATTTTCGCACACACCTTGTTTGTCAAATTACATTAGATACAAAGATACGTCTAGAATTCCATCATTAAACCGATCGAGTTCAACCTTTTTATACTAAACTTTTTAGAAGTGTATTCACCCCCCCTTCCCTCTACACTTGTAACCGATCCTATCACCTGGCAATGAGTTGCAGATTGCTGGTCAGCAACAATGAAAGAAGATTTAGATGGTGAAAGTGTACTCAAGCCAGAAGCCAAATGGACAGCTAAAGAGATCTCGTCTTCAAATTATAATAGCAAAGATATTAATGTTATTTTTACTTCTGTTGATATGAATATTTTTAACCTAATTAGTACTTGTATCTGTGCTAAGGATGCCTGGGAGAAAATGAAAAATCATTGTGAAGGATCCAAGAGCATGAAGAGAACAAGGATGTGATTATTGACATCAAAATTCAAAAAGCTGAGGATGGAAGAAAATGAAACCATCATGGAATACAATGGCCGGTTGAAGGTCATGGCCAATGAAGCTTTTGTTCTTGGAGAGCGAATTAGGAATTAAAGGCTGGTGTGCAAAGTTCTTCGATCTCTCCCCAAGAGATTAAACAACAAATTTTGTGTGATAGATGGATCGAATAATACATCCACAATGGTATTGGATGACTTAATAAGCTCTCTTCGCACATATGAGATGGAGATGGAAGAACATAACCAAGATAAAGGTAATACCATAGATTTTCAAGTATCCAATGATTCTTACAAAAGATTAAGAATCAAATCAAATAATTCACATCACAAATCCACATAATTGTTCTCTAATTGTTAGGAGTATCGAAAATCATGGCATTCGTGTATATTTGTGAGAACTCAAGATTAAATATAGCTAACACTAACTTTTTTCAACACAATTATTATTTTTATTATAGGCCAACACATTTACACATCATGCATTTAACTCACAAATCATCATATACCAACTCAACTTTCAAAATTACTCATCAAAAGTTTTCAAATTTTCACACCCCCTCCCCCCAAACAAACTTGATTATGTGCATTGTCCTCAATTTACAATAGTAAATAAAAATAAGAGACACGTACATTGGGCACCGAGCTTCAGTACTCGACACAATCTTGATCATCCATTTCTCTTCTTTCAGGGGTGGAACCTAAGCTCTTGTAGCTCCACATTTTCACCTACACATCTCAAAATTATTATCGATGTCTAGTCTCCTCATGCACAAAAATAAAATAAAAAGGAAAACAACTAAAAAAAATCAAATAAAAATACTATCTTGTGTTTCCTCACAAGAAATGCTTATTTTATAGTCTATAGCCCGACTATACTCCCATTCTAGCCCATTGCCACTTTGTTGGAGGTTTTTTCCCTTCTCTTTTACTCTCCAAACATACTCAACAATCTTCTTGAATTCATATTTCTTTTTCTTCTTCTTTGTCATCTTTGGTTCCTTCTTCGTTGGCAATTTTACTGCACTAGAAACTTCGCTACAGCATTCCATCTTCTTTGCTTGCTCAATCATGAACATCTTCTCTGTGGATGGATTTTTAACCTCCTTGAATACATTAAAAATCACTTTCTCACATTCAACGCCCATCGTCATCTCACCTTTCTTGACATCTATCTTGGCGTCAGCAGTAGCCAAAAATGGTCTCCCAAAGATCAATGGCATATTTCTATTTTCTCCATATCTAACACCACAAAATCCGCAGGAAAAATAAATTTATCAATTTTTTCCAAAACATCCTCGATGATTTCACGTGGATATGTGAGAAATCTATGTGCTAGCTGCAATGCGAATGTAGTGGGCTTCACTTTCCCAAGTCTCAAGCTCCTGAAAATATACAAAGGCATTAAATTAATGCTAGCTCTTAAATCAGAAAGTTCTTTATTAAAATTAGAAGAATCAATAGTTCAAGGAATCGTAAAACTCCCTAGATATTTTAATTTTTGTGGTATCTTCTTTGAAGTAAAGCATTGCATTCCTCAATCAAATTCACAGTCAAATTCCTCCACCTTCTGATTCTTAGACATCACCTACTTCAAGAATTTAGCATAATTTGGAATTTGCTGCAAAGCATCTGCGAATGGAATATTGATGTGAAGTTTCTTGAAGATCTCAAGAAACTTGGCAAATTGTTCATCCAACGCTTTCTTCTTGAATATCTGAGGATAAGGAAGCTTCGGCTTAAACATAGATTTCTATTCAGATTGATCCTTCAACTCCATAGGCTTACTCTCATTAACTTCAGCCTCTTCAACTTTCTTCTCTCTCTCAAATTCAGCTTCAGATTCAGTGCCTCCAAATTCTTTTCCGCTTCTCAATGATATGACTTTACAGTGTTCTAATGGATTCACCTCATTATTACTCGGGAACTGACCTTTGTTTTTATTTTCAGTGCATTGTCCAGTTGTCCAATCTGTGTCTCCATAGATTTCATTGTGGCACTCAAATTTATCATATGCGTCTCCAAGCTATCAAGACAAGACTCAGCCATTGCCATTCATTTTCCATACTCCGCAACAAAAGTACTAACCATGTCCTCCAAATATGGCTTACCTTCTCCCTTATTTGTATTAAATCTCGGAGGGGGATTCAATATATTCTTGTTATTTGCATAAGAAAAATTTTCATAGTTACGCAAATCAGTATGATAAGAATTTGGAAAAGAGTTACCTCGATATCCTCCATAGACTCTAGTGTTAATGTATTGGGCCTCGTCAGGAGTGCGTGAATCTGCAATAGTGATAGCCTTACCTTCAGAATTTCTAGTACTCATAGCAGCTATCTGTATAGTCAGTGGAGAGACTTGAGTAGATGAAGAAGTGAGAGGATCCACTGCATACAATCCGACTGATTTCTTAATGTCAGCTCGTTCAATCGACAACTGAAAGATGTTGATAGTCATTAGTTCTAGAATCTCATATTCCTGGGCATGATCCTTTGCAAATTTAGTACCTCCAGCCGCAGAATCCACAGACATCCTCATTGGCGCATTCAGTCCATTATAGAATAATTCAATCTGCTCCCAATCTGAAAATTTATGATTCAGGCATCTCCTGAGCACATCCTTGTAATGCTCCCAAGCCTCGTACAATTGTTCAGAGTCATGCTACCTGAATGTGCTAATCTCAATATTCAATTGGGTGGACTTGGCAGGTGGAAAATATTTTGTAAGAAATTTCACTGTCATGTCTTCCCAAGTAGTAATACTCTCAAGTGGTAATTATTGAAGCCAACACCGTGCCTGATCCCTGAGAGAAAACGGAAACAAACGCAATCTAATAATATCCTCAAAAACACCATTAATTTTTATCGTGTCAGTGATCTCCAGGAATGTCCTCAAATGCGGATGAGGATCAGCAATGACACTTCCATTAAATATGTTCTGCTAAACCATATTGATCAGTGCAGGCTTAAGCTCAAAATTGTTGGCATTGATGGTTCCACGAGCTATGATAGAATAGTGAGCATGGACCACAGGGCGAAAGTGGTCTCTGATTGGAAACAAAAGAGCCTGTTGTTCATTATCATTCTCACCCTTTTCTCTAAGTTCCTCTCTTCTTCTCCTCCTTAATTCTCTTGCAGTTCTTTCAATCCCAGGATCGAAAAGTAGAGAACCAAAGCTTTGAGATCTTCGCATAAACTGCAAATCAGAAAAACAGAAATAAATTAGTAACTAAAAAAATAAATAAATAAATAAAATGTAAAATCTAAATTAAAATCTAGACTAATTGGTAACAATAGTAATATAAATTCAAATAAAATACTCCCCGTCAACGGTGCCAAAAACTTGTTGCGTATTTTCTTGCATGCAAGTGCACGGTGACAAGTTTTAATATATTGTGAGTAGAGTATCGTTCCGACTAGGAGTATGTATTGAAAATTATACTAATGCTTGTAATTAAAATACGTTAGACTTTATTTACAAAATTTAAGAAGAGTTTTTTTTTACAATTAAATAAATAAACTAAAATACTAATAAGCAAATAACACACTTAAGATAATATCAATGAGCGAAAGAAAATATCTAGAGATTTTGATTTCACTGAGTTTTGACAACTATTTCTAATTAATTTATGTTCATGAATTTCTTTCGTTTAATAGTCAAGAACACTTATTTATTTCTATTTCCCTTCCCCAAACAACAAATATAATGTATCAATTAAATTTTGATTACAATATCCCTATTAAAAATCTAGACTTAATGATATGTGAAAAACGATGTTCTTATTCAAGATTTGTTAGCGTTATACGCCTCCAAAACTATATAAACATTAAAAATGTATTTTCTAATGATCCTATTCAAAATATCCTCTCCCGAGTTCCAGATTTCAAATAAATTTAACAATTCAATTAGTGATCAATTAATTGAAAGACAATCAAATCTAGAAAAAAACACAATTAAATTATAGGAATTCAATAAAATAAATTAAAAAGTCAAAGAAGTTGTCTTAACTAAGCTACATCAATCTTTAGAATCAAAACTTTAGTTCATGATGCAAACTAAACAAAAACAAATCATGTTTAGGAGTTTAGACATCAATATTCAGAATTTAAGAAGAGAAGAGAAAGAAAAACAAATCCAAAGTAGCGTCTATGTCCCCATATGCTGCCGTCTTCGTCTTAGTCTTCTTCTTTGATCCTCGCTCCAAATCATCTACAACGTTCAGCTCTTGTTCTCTCGTTTTGTGTGTATTCTTCTCTCTCGATTCTTCTTGTTTGCGTGCATGTTCTCTCAATTTGTGTGACTGATTCATTTCCTATTCCTATGCGTGTGTTGTCCCTTTTATATCTCCCAAAAGACCATCAAATAAAATCCGTCAATTCAAGACTTTAAAAAGTTTGAAAATCTGCAACCTTTCTCGCGTAGGTGCAGCGCTGGAGCGTTGTTTTCAGGCGCTGGAGCGCTTCAAATTTGTGCCCAGAGTGCAAGGGAGCTTCCACGTAGTGCATGGGCGCTGCATATTTGAAGCATTACCGCTGCAGTGCTGATTTCATGGAGCTGAGGTGCTGCAGCTTCGTCTTTGTAGCGCTTACGCGCTAGTTTATGGCGCTAAGGTGCTGATGCTTGTGTCTAGTGTGCAGAATTTATATTCAGAGTTCTAGCCGTTGCATCAAGATAAAATTTTGACTGCAGCTTTATAACATCTTATAATAAATTCTGAATGGTAAAGATCGGATTCGGATCTCCCTAGAGTTGGCAATAATTTCTGGACATTTTTTGCTTCGTAATTCCTTCTTACGCTTCTTCTCGGTGCTTGGGCTCTTCCTTTGTGCTCCAAAATCATATCTTACCTTTTATTCTACCTCTTTTGTATCCTAAACACCTCTCTTTCGTATAATTCATATATCTTGTACACTTTTGTATTCCACAAAAACAAGAGTGAAATACGCATAAGTCCACTCGATACATCACAAAAGCCAAGTTACATCATATAACAATTAAGTGTATAAATTGCACTTATCATGTGTTATTTGCGTCCCACATAGTTTGGGTAAATATCAGGAAAGTTTAATATATAGACAAAGATAAACCTCCTTTCTTGACTAACTCTTTGGGTTGAGTTAGATCCAATTCTGTTTCTTAAAATAAAGTAATCTTACTTCTAAACATGTACCATCATAATCTCTAATTCATACAAATAAACCCATTTGGTGTTGGTGTATAACATTACATTTACAAACAACATTCAAATCCATAACTTATATTTTGTGTAAAATTACATTTACAAACAACATTCCAATCCATAACTTATATTTGTTTAATAGGAGCAGATGAATTAGAATATCCCGAGTAATCAAGTGGTAAAAAATTAAAAATGATCTCCACAAAATCATTCGATTATGAATCAAAATAAAATTTGTGAAAGATAAATTTACTTAAATTTTCTTTTGTAAATTTAATCAAACATGTTCAAAGCACCTTGAGTAGTAGTGAGATGCAAAAATGGATATCACGATCAGTATATCGCCATCATCTAAATGAAAAAAATAAAGAATAAGGAAATAATAAATAAAAAATAAAGCAGAAAAATTGTAGTGACCTATTCCAGAATCACTTACTAATCGAGCCTAAGTATGCAATAAATATCTTAAAGCACAATAATCAAATAAAACCAGCGGAAACTAAAATGAATTAATAATACCACCGACAGAAAATACAACTGGTACAGAAATCAATTGTTATACAACTCGATCGAATAACAATAATAATCCTCGAATGAAAACTTGGTATGAAAAAAATCCAAACACTGTTGTAGCTCAACGACTGCTACCTCCCGGTCCATCCAACCTAGCCCTTCCCCGTAGAATGAGGTGTCCAGAACCAAAAATCGAGGATGTCAGCTAACAACGCTCAGTACGAAAGTATGAGTATAAACATGGTATGAATGTTAATGCAAATGAACGGGTAGCAGAAACCTATCACGGTATAAAACACTTCTCAATCAAATGGCATCATGGTATGTAGCACGCTGGACCGTCGCATCAGGAGGTGGCTCCCATACCAAAAATAAAGTGTGTATGTATATACCCAGACCCGAATCCATGGAATCCAACCATCCGCTCAATAACTCGGGGTTAAGCGACCCCACTATAGGTAATATAAAGGTAGAGGCTCAACATGATAATGCATGAAACATAATAATCGTGACATAATATATGCACATAAGCCATGCCATATAAACCTTGCAAACATATAATATGCATACTCAGCCAGGATATCTCTGATAGTACGTCCGTATATCTAATCAAGCAACTCATGCAACCTAACCACTCGAGTACTGATGTCCAAGCCTATAAGCATATAATCACCATATTACTTACAACTTAAAAAAATCTTTAACTTGAATAATAGCTACTCAATGAAGCTAATCAGAGTCTAGACTTATACTTGTGTCCTTCGTTAGTCCTTTGATGATGATGACCTCAAAACCTAGGCACAATTTTTCTATGATCGTGGTAGCACCTCGTTGTCTACTAGCCTTCAATACGACGCTTGGAAGCCCTCCAATACCACCAAAAACTAGAGAAAGTTGAGTGAGTGAGGCTCTCGGCCCCATATTTATAGACAACGTTCAGAACTACCGATCACTTGTTTGGATATTCCGAATGAAATTCAGAGCTTTCGATCTCTCCACCAGAGCTTCTGATCTATAACCACCGAACACGTGTCCTTGATTGGACAACATGTTGTTGCCGATGCTGTTCGGACCTTCCGAACTGGGGTTCGGAGATTTCGATCTATCTCATGTCAGTTCACCAATTAGAAAGCCCATACTTTCTTATCCAAAGGCGATCGAACCTTTCAATCTTGAAATCGGAGATTCCGATACTCATTCTCTTCCTCTGAAGTACAAAACTGCTTCCGAACCAGTTCGGTGCTTCCGAACTACTCTTCCGAGCTTTTGAACTGTAAAATGACTTGAAGCCCTTGGAACCATTTCCAATAATTCTGAATCTGATTTTCAACTCTTGTAATCCAATTGAAAATCCCTTAATCATGTTTAGGTAGTTGGTTAGCTTAATTAAAAATCAGAATACTACATTCACCCCAACTTATGAGATTTCATCCTCGACGATTTCTTGATAATGTTCTGAGAGTTTGCATCTTTTAAGGGTTTCAAAGTTCCAAGTCTGATTGTGATAGATGATTGAGGTTTTGATGTGTTTTTGGGTTAAATCCTGGGAGGCGATTGTTTAAAAGAGTATCTTGAAGTGTTTTCCAAGTTTTTCATGGTTGGAAGTTGATTGGAACGCATTTGGAAGGACTCGGTGCATGCAGAATCAGTTTTCAGGTAGGGTAGAATTCTCTGCACAACCCACGCAGGGCATGACCCCTGCGTAGGTTGGGCATTATTTTAAATAAAAAATTCTTTTTTTTTGTAATTGACTTCCTAAGTTTATTTTTATGATATTTTAAAGGTATTTTAGGTAATTTTAAGAGTTCCTATCCAAAAAGTTTCAAGTTTTATTGTCGAGAACGTAAAGAATGACTCACGTAGATCGGTTTAGATATGTATTGCACCTATATGCTATACTTCTTCATGAAAGCTATGTTCCTCATGAAAAGCAGGAAATATTATGAAACTTTAATGGACGTGCTTATGTTTATTTTATTTAGCATGCATGATTTTCAAGCATGAAAGAATTCAAAAGTGCATGACATATCAAGATTCAAGTTATTTCCAAGGTTCATGATGACATGATGAGTTTAAGATTTTTTTCTAAGTATGTTTCATTAACGATAAGAAGTTTTATTAAGAAAAATGATGAGAATGATGAAGTTATGAGAAATTTTATGATGATGTTGTTTATGATAAGAAAGAATGATGAAGTTTACGAAGTTATGATTTTGAATGATGTTGTGTATGCATGAAAACTTTTGAATTATTGTGTGGACTTGTGGTTGCAATATGGGATTGTTGCCCCGGGATGAGCTCTGGAGAGGGACTTTCCAAAAGAATGAAAGTTTAATATACATATCAACGACGGTCGGTATGGGACGGTACGTATATTGACACAAGGCTTGTAGTAGCCCGACTCCTAATTAAGTTAATCTACTGCCTAAACATGATTAAGAGATCCTCATTTGAGTTTAAGAATTTTTAAATCGGATTCAGAACGATCAAAAAAGGTTCCGAGGGCTCCAAGTGATGGGACAGTTTGGAAGCTCTAAAGAGTAGTTCAGAAGTACCAAACTAGTTTGGAAGCCAGTGCTCGTGAACAGAAGGACCAAGTAGTTCAAAAGATCTGATCTTGTGTCAGTCAGTCAGGGTATGGGTTTTTATTGGGTGTTGAACTTGAGAGAGTTCGGAAGTTCCAAACTAGAGTTCGGTAGATCCAAATTGTGTGTGCAGCAGTGTGTAGTCAAATCAGAGACACGCGTTCAGTAGAGGGAGTTCGGAAGGGCGATTGTTAGTTCCAAAGCACGTTCGGAAGCTCTGAACTAGGGATCAGAAATTCCAATCGTGTTCTATAAATAGAGGCCGATAGCTTCATTGTCTTCACTTATTCCTTTATAACCTCTCTCATTTCTAGTTAGCTTTAAGGGTTTTTAGGCGACGTATTCGAGGGCTAGGAGGTGACGAAGCGCTATCGGGATCGTAGAGAAGTTGTGCCTAGGTTTTGAGGCCATCGTCATCAAAGGGCTGAATACGGACGCAGGTATATCGCTAGGCTCTGAATAGCTTCTGTGAGGCCTAGATTCTAATCATGCAATCTTAGGGTAATTAAATTAATCAACTTAATTAAAAGAATAGTATTAAAGAATTCAAATATTTTTTTTAAAAAAAATGGTGCTCGCTCGATCGGTAAAATCTTACCGATCGAGCGAGTACAAAATTCAAATACACTGTCCTGCTACAAAAGGTGCTCGCTCGATCCGCAAGACTCCGCCGTTCGAGCGAGACCCTCTGCCCAAAAAAATTCTGGTTTCTACTCAAATCAATTCCATTCAATCCACAATAACAACATCAAAATCCCATTCAACAAGATACAACATAAATGTATTGAGTTATACAAACCTCACAAAATAAAGCATGCATAATAAGGTCCATCTAGTTCGGACTTATTCAATACAAAAAGGAGTTCAAATACATAATGACTCCTAACATCCAAGCCTTACTTTATTCTCTCAATCGCCTAGCCATGTTGTCTCTGACTCAGTCCTTCCCCACCTGTTGCCAAGTACACAGACAAACAAAGACAACAGCTGGATAATCCGGTGAGAATTGATATTCCCAATAAAAGAGACTGACATGCAATCAAATAAACATATCAAGACAAGTATGAACTTGTTCCTCATATAATCAATTAATCCAATCAAGTATTGAATTTAAAATGATATGCATGTCTTTAAACTTCTGGATTATCAAACTCAGATAATCAAATGAAATTCTTCTATTCTTTCTTTCTTTCTTTGGTTTGGGATCCTGAGGCTAAAAACATCCACAATCACACCGTCTCTCCTCTCGAGGTGGACATGGCATGATTTAATCCTCTAGACTCAAGAGCATTATAGTGAGCTACTCGACAAGGTAGTAAATCGCCTACCAAGCTACTCAACTACAATCCCTAGATCGTCTAATTCAAATTGAATAAATCAAGGCTCAATATAAATGCATATGTAATCTCATGCACTCAATATAAATTCAATCATATAATCAAATAAGCAATCAAATCATGCAATATGTGATTTCTTCTAGGACACTCAAATCAATCCCGACTCGAGTTAATCGTCATATTTCATTCCAAAGTCATCTTATACCTCTTCTTTGTCGTTCCAAACTTCAATCTGAAAACAGCAATTCTCAATTCAAAAACTATCCAATCAAGTTCATTAATCGATATAGAAAGACATCGATACTATACCAGCTCAACTCTTCCAAACTTGCCAAAAGCTGCAACTCTAGCAACTTCAAGGACTCCCAATCAATCTATCAGAAGAAGTCACGGATCAAAATCGATATCAAAACTCAATCAAAACTCAATACGATCAAAATATCGAAACGATATCCAAAACTCAAACTGACGGCATAACGGCTATAAACTGACCAATCCGGAAATACAGACAGCCAAACAACAGCTCAACAAACTCATTCCAATCCTCAAACATCAAACCCAACACAAAATCAACACATCTCAAAAACATCATTTTCAAAAATGACAAAAAAAATCATAACAATTCCGATTGTCGTTAGATCTTCGAACCGTCTTAGATAAACGATCACTGCTAACTCATAATAATCCTCTCCGAATGTAAACAAATTCTGACAAAATCAATAAATTCAAACTTCTCAGAATTAAGATAAACTTACTTCCAAACGGAGCACTCATCGCTGTGATCGCAGATATCAAGTCAGAAATCAATTCTATCAGACGGATTGAGCTAGAAATGAAATCATAAAAGCTTGGAGAAGCTTTTTAGGTCGCTTCAATGGATGGAACATGGTTGGGGAAGGAGATGAGAGGATAAGAAAATGACCAAGTCAAGTAGATAATATAACAAATCCCATAATTGCGTTTCAGTCCCTGAAAATTCCGAAAATTTCAAAATAGTCCCTGATCAATAAAAAGTCCGATCTCGAATTCTAAAATCACTGCTTATCTCAAATAACACCAATTAAGATAAAAACGGGGGGTTACAGCTTCAGTGAGTAGCTATTAATCTAGTTAAGGATTTTAGTAGACATTTAGTGATACGGTGATTGTTTGCTTATAGGCTTGGACTAGAGAGCCAGTATCGCTAGGTTGCTTCTGAGGTACGGAAGTACTATCTGAGATACCCTAGTTGAGTATGCATTATGTTTTCATGGTTTATATGGCATGAATTATGTGCATTTATTATGTCACGATTATTATGCTGCATGCATTATCACGTTGAGACTACACCTTGATATTACATATAGAGGGGTTGCTCAGCCTCGAGGTTTTTATGGATGGATGTCATGGATTTGGGTCTGTATATTCCACTTATTTCTTATGGTATGGGACTTCTTCTTGATGCGACGACCTAGTGTGCTATATACCTTAGCGCCATTTGATGAGCAAGAGCTTCTACCGTGATAGGTTTTCAGTACTCGTTCACTTGTATTTAGTATTCATATCATGTGTATACTCATACTTTTGTAATGAGCATTGTTAGCTCATGTCCTTGATTTTTGTTCTGGACACCCCATTTTACGAGACAGGACTTAGGTTGGACGGGCCGGGAGGTAGCGGTCATTGAGCAGCAGCAGGGTGGATTGTGTTGTATCAGGTTTTCCTTTGTAGAGTTTAGCATTATCTTCGATTGGGTTGTATAAATTTTTGACCGTCGATTTCAGTTATAAATAAATCTAGAAAGTGAACTAGATCAAGTAGTAGTATACGGACAAAGAGTCCATATATCGATCTCACAGAGACTGACTAATGATTACCAAAATATATTTATTCTACTTAATCTAGACTAAGCAATAAAAGGTGATTAATTTTATTCAACTAAATAGAAATAATAAGTAGACTAATCAAAAAATAGAAAGAAAACAAATATCACTTAACGAATAAATTCAATATTAATTAAATCGATCAAAGCACACAAAGGTACAAAGCTAATTTATTCTTAAACGTGGCATAATATAAAACTCAAGACTATTTCAAATCACGGCAAATTTTCCTATTCTATTCAACAAGCTATTTCTAGATCTTATTAAATCTATTCAAGTTGGATGGATTAATTATTTCTAATTAATTCTAATCAAACTTAAACGCATTCAGTAGTCATGAAAATTGACTTTTCACCTAAAACAGCACAATGAAATCGATTACTATTTCTAGCCGATTTAACCTTGTGTTAATTGTTGGAGCGAAGCATAATCAATTCCTAATCTTTCGATATAGAATTAATCAACAATCAAGCAAATAACTGGCAAAATTATTCACCAGAACAACATGATAAATCCAACAATCAATAATTGAAATAAATAAAAAATCCTAAATCATAATCCACGTGTTCGACATAAATCAGTTTCAGCCCATTCTCTTGGCCTTAATCGAAAAGAAAAGTTTACTATAATCATAAACATGAATCAAAATAAAGTTTTAATCATCAAACAAAAACTAAGAGAAATAGAGAAGAAAAGGTGGAGCGTTCTTCAATTCTCTCTAAGCCTAGCCATCTTGCTCTTGATAGAATTCTCCAATATGCTGAATATCTCGAATTCTGCTGCTTTTTCGGTATTATTCGCTCCCAAAAGTCCATAAAAATTATGTTTCCTCTCCGAAAGAGTCCGAAATATGGAAAATTTCTCCCGCGAACACGCTCGAGCACAAGAAGTTGCCGCTCGAGCGCGGTGTACTCTGCCTTGCACAAATATTTTTCACGAGACGCGCTCGAGCGCAACAAGTGCCCGCTCGAGCGTGTCCATTTCTGCCCAAATTCAACAAGAATCCTTCTTCACGCGCTCGAGCACAAAAAGAAGCCGCTCGAGTGCGAAGTTTTCTATCCAAATACGTCTCAATTCTTCAAAATTCCTACAATTAACTCAAGGAAAGTGATGTGGAGACAAAATGCATGTAAAGGAATAAAATCATCCTTAATCAATGCTAAAATAATATGAATGCATGTAGAAACGAACTAAAAATAACCACAAAAACATGAATTAAAACACACCTATCAACTCCCCCATACTTAGCTCTTGCTCGCCCTCGAGCACGAACAAACAACAAATGAAAATACAAAACACACAATGATGCAAACTCAAAGTACGGATGAGCTAATACAGAAAATGCAGGCCTCAAAGAAGTTAAAACACTTTTAAAAAAAATAAAATTTCCTTTAGACTTTTCACAATCCGTCTCTAGATTAAAAGTGCACGTGTTTCTGTGATGTTATTCCAGTGGCATGTAGTTCAAATAGAATCCGTTTTTACGACTGCCAAATAACCCAATTAACACATCAGTGCAAAGATCCCCACATGTACCCATTCCTTCTAGCCACACATAGCATTCACACATCCCTCGGACTGAAGAATAGGAATATGGATTTTTTTTTTGTATATCAAGGATAGGGGTTGGCATGTATAAGATGAAAAGATGGTTCAAAAATTTTGGTCCGGCCATATTTGACATCCAGGTTTACCTCAACACCTTACATTCCTCCATACTTGGCCTTGGAATTTGAGTGGATTAGAATTTCAATCCCCTTTCCAAGGCTTCCCTCACCTTACAATCCCTTTCTTTCTTTCTTTTTTCTCTTTTTCTCTGATTTCTTTTTACAAAAAATCTCTTTTGACGAGACACAAGAGACAAGGTTTTTTGGGCTTTGAAGGGTTATACATGTGTACAGCTCAAGGAGGGTGTCTCAACATTTTTATCTCAATTCGGTTGGGCTATTATTGGATAAGCATGGACTTTTAAAGTGGGCTCAACTCTTTATCTCAGGGAACAAATGTTGATTAGGACAAAAGGTATGCCGAGATCATACATGCGATACTAAAGTGTATTTAGAAATTACAGGAATAAAATTAAATTTACTAAACACTTAGTTTCATGCAATGGTCAAGCAGTCACAACTTCATCAATTTTAGTACACTCCACCGGTTTAACAGTTGTGCAAAAATTGTGTACACAGTTCAATCAGAGGTTTCTCGATTCAAGTCTAGGGCCAAGCTTTCACACTAAAAAATTTTCTCACACTCATCATAGGCCATCATTAACTCATTCAAATTTTGACACTAAATTCGGTATCAACTAGCAAGTACACTAGGTCAAGTAATAGTAAGTGAAAAATGAGTTCAAGTATCAATCCCATAGGGATTGTAGTCAATTATAAAAAATTTATTATTTAGCTTAATCTAGACAGAATAATAAAAATGGGTGCGATGATTTAATAAAAATTCTATTACTAAAAGAAAATTAGAAATAAACTAGCTGAAAGATAAATTTAATTAAAAAGAGAAACCCAAGACACACGTAGGTACGAAAAAATCATGTAACATGTAGCCGATTTAGGACTCAGATTTAATCTTAAATTACGGTGAATTCTCCTAACTTGTTCAAAGGTCTATTTCTAGAACAATCAAACCTATTCAAATATTGATGGATTAATTTTTCGTAATTCTAATCAAATTCAAATGAATGAAGAACTGTGAGAATTCAGTTTTTATCTAAAACCGCACACTAAAACCGAATACTATTTCTAGTCGATTTTACCATATGTCAATTATTAGACTGATCGAAATCAATTTCTCCTCTGTCGACTCAGAATCGATTAACATGCAAGCAAACAGTTGATCAGGCTATTCATAAGACAAATATAAATCTAACAATCAATAAAATCAAATCAAATCCGAAAAATCCCAAATAAACATCCAAATTTTCTACATAGATTTGTCCGGCCCAATCACGTCGTCTTGGTTGAAGAAAATCTACTCAATAATTGAAAAAAATAATTCAAAAATAAAAAGAAGAAAGGAAGAAAAAACTCTGAAAATGATAGAGCAGATCTCCAATCTCCAAGTCTATCAGCCGCCTCCTTCTGTTTGCGTTCTCCCCTTCATCTGATGTTAATTCCCCCTTTTTTATATGGCTTTGAAAGCCCATAAAATAAAGGCCAAAAAAATAAGGTTTTTAATTCCCGAAAATCTAATTTTTTCATGACCGCAAACTCTCGCTCGAGCGGTAAAAATCCCGCTCGAGCGAGAAACTTTATGCCCCAAATCTTAAGTTTTTGCGATGTGCACGGACCCTGGACATGGGTCCGTGCCTAGGTCTGTGCATTAAAATGGAACACAAATTTTTTTACAAAGATGCACGGACCCCTATCCGGACCCAGGTCCGTGTCCGTTCATGTGTACTTTCCAACACCCAACATTCTTGAAAAATTCATATCTCAAGTTCTAGCTGTCGGATCAAGCTGAAATTTGGACAGCAGCTTTAAAATATCTTGAACTTTATTTTGAATATTGAAGATCGGATTTGGATCTCTCTAACATAAAAAATAAATTTTTGACCATTGTTGCTCCGTAAATCATTCATGCGACTCTTTTCTTACTCCAAAAATCATAATTTCTTCTCAAATTCCTAAAAAAATCAACCTGAAGAGTGAAATGACATGCAGGAGATAAATTATAAATAAAATATGTAAAAACACACATGAAACCAAATGAATGCATGACAGATAAACCTAAAAACAACACCAAAATATGCACACACGATGCACTTATCAATAACGGACAATTTCCATAATAGTAGCCAAGCAGCGGAGCTTTGGCGAGGTGTCCGGAGGTCGTAGCGGAGATGTGCCCAAGCTCTGGGGCATTTGACATCAGCGGGCTTACGCCCTTTTTTGTAATGAACTGGGATGGCCCAGTTCATTCTTGCTCTCATGATCTTCTCCCCCCTGGTGGGGAGTTTTTGCCCTCTCCAGGATTCGAACCTTGCACTCCAGGTCATAAATGCAATGTTCCCTCAATCCTGGTACCATTGAGCTAGCTATGAAACGCCTACTACTAATAAATGCAGAAATTTATTTTTTTTTTTTAAAATAATACTACTATACATACATGCCCATACATATATGTATATAAAAATAACATACTTTTTCTTAAATAATCTGAAAAATATTAAATAAATAAATCCTTAAAAATGTTTCATGCATCAGTTTAAAATAATAAACAATGCTGCTGAAAAATCTCATATGCGGAAACAATAATAAAATAAAACATGTTTCAAAATTCAACATAATAAACTAAATAGTTGCGACGGTCACGGGGTCCACTGCTCCGTGAGCTCATAAGTCCTCACCACCGGTAGGAGCTACATAAACATCATCATGCTCACCTGCACCATATAAGGGTAGTGAGCCTAGGGGCTCAACATGTCTAATCCTTTTATAACAAGGTTAAAAATAATGCATCACATAATTACTAATACATATATATGTACATGGGCATGCATGGAAATATTTTCATCACATAATAAAACTGCTGAATCATAAAATGAATCATAACCATAATCATAAACATATTATTTCTTCATCATATATAACATAATTGAGCAATGCTTTTGAAACCTGAAGATGGTCCTATCCATAATTGTGACGCTCATGTGTCGACTGATCAGTCTTCTGAACCAACGTACGATGGCGGTGATAAATCACCTCCTATGGTAGTAAACTACCGAATCATATGGTGGATAACCACCCCTATGGTAGTAAAACTACCGAATCATATGGTGGAAAACCACCCCTATGTCACACATACTTCAATTTCCACCAAAATATTTTATTCCTCATCATTTACATAATTATATACATAAGAAATTTCATGAATGCATGCACTGAAAATATGTTCGTAATATATATTTAATTTATTTTCATAATAAATATACTTATACTTAAAATATAAACTTTATGCATAAAATAATTAAATATATATTCCGGACTTATTTATTTTTCATGGGTTGGTCCAGACTACTGGTCTCTCTACTAAACCCCTTAACTGACTTAAAGTCCATTAACTAACTTAAAGCCCATAATTAATAAATAATTTTAAAAATTATAATTTTTACTAAAATAAAATACTTAAATGTTATTGGGCTTAAATAAAAATATTTAGGCCCAATAACTAATTAATTCATAAAAATTCCTAGACTGGCCCAATAAAATCACAGACTGGCCAAAAAATTCCTATGGGCCCACAAGCCCATAAAAATCATCGGGCTAACTTAAAAATAATTTTGGAATGGTCCAAAAACCAATTAAAACATTAAACACTTTAAAATTAAAATACTCGAGCCCGGCCCACCTAACCTGGACCCGGACTCACTTGACCCAACCCACTACCCTACAGACCCGACCCGGACCACCCAGACCCGACCCAGCAACCCCCAAACCCCAAACCCGATCCCCCCCTCTTCCTCTCTCGGCCGCGAGCAGCAGGCCTTCTTGGCCTGCTGTCGGCCAGCTCCGGCAGCCTATGGCCGGAGCGCCGCCGCCCAGACGTAGCCCACGTCTGGGCGGTCCTAACCCACCATGGCTCAGCCCGAGCCATGGCCAAACACCTAGAAGCCAAAGGCTTCTTCCTATTAACCCTAGACTGTCACCTCCTTGACCAACCCTTGCATCAGACCAAACCCAGCCCATACCAGTCCAAACCAGCTGATCCTGCTCGACCCTAAGGCACCCTAGGACACCCCTTGACCGAGCCCTAGCCCCTGGACCGATCCATGCAATTAAAAACATGAACCATGGCTGGAAAATCATCAAATATGCAACATACATCAAAACTTACATGAAATTCGATATGTTCAAGAACAATTCTGAAAATAAAAACATAATGCATGCATAATAGCTTATATGGTGGCCAAACGAAAGATTTAAACATGCCTTTTCAATTGATTGACGAAGGTTGATGCGTATACGGGTTTTCGGGACGACGAAAGAACAAAAATCCTCAAGAGTTAAGCTTGATCGGCTATGGGGTTCTAGCTTTCTGCTGAAAGGCGTGGGATGGGGGGTGAGAGTGATGAGTGTCGGCTGATGGGGTTTGGGAATAGATTAGGGAGTGATTTAGGTTTAAATTGTTGGTAGATAATTGAATAATAATAGATATTACTCAATAGAAAGATATTATACCTTAAACAAAATATTTTAAACTCTCAAATAATAATAACAATCTGATAAAATATCTCAAATCTCGAAATATTAATATAGAGGATTTTTAAAAATTAATAAAAGTCCATAAATGACTTATTTTGGCCAAAAATCAGTTATTAAATAAATATATAACTAAATACTAAAATTTTCTTGACAAAATATCTTAAAATATTATTTTAAGGCTCATAAAACTCATAAAATATTTTGGCTAAAAATTTTGGTATTTCGTCCGTCCACGGTCCCGTCTACGCGATCAAAACCAATAATTCCTTAAAAATCTAAAAATTCTAAAATAGCGGGTTAAATGCTAAAATAAATTTAAATCATGCATATAATTCACATAATAACACATAAATGTCATTTAACCCAAATATAAATTTTAAATAATTATTTTCCTTAATTATGCATGCAAATTTACGTATTAAAATTTTCGGGTTTTACAAAGGTATAGCTCTATCTCCTTATAGAAAATAGGGAGTATGCTATAGTTTAATTAAGGCTTTTAGAGCATGATAGATGATGTATGGCATGTTAGATAATGCATGAGTTTTTTTTAATGAAATAAATTCCATTAAAAAGGGGGTAAAAAAAGATACAACTACACTGGGCATTCCCAGGCGATACAAAACACCATAGTAACCAAATCTCAATTTCTGAACAAGATCATATATACAAGTAAATTTTATGCAAGTGAAATATTCCTAAACACCAACAATTTAATTTTCCTCACAACCTCCTCCCGATTGAGTTGCGCCCCATCAAAAATTAGTCGATTTCTTGAAGTCCAAATGTGGTATACTGTGGCTGCCAAAGCACATGCCCGCATCCTTGCTAAAGTTTTAGATCCTCGATACACACCTCTATAAGAAACAAGCATAGTGTGAACCGTCTACATTCTTTTCCTCATTCCCAACCAAAGCCTTATGTTATCCAAAATTTGCGTTGTCACCCCTCATTTGAAGAACAAGTGACCAACCGATGCTTCATCCACATCACAAAAATAGCATCGCTTATCTTCAATAAACAGTAACCGATCTTTCGTCAACAAACAACAATGTGCTAATAACCATAGTATAATACTATTCTTGGGGATAATACATGTCTTCCAAATAATTGGTTTCCAAGGCCACTGCCCTCTTGCTTCCAAGAAGTACATGTACGGCATTTTCATCCCTCCATACCCATCAAACCATCGTCCAAGCGTTGAAGTGACCATATCCCATGTCCCCAGTCTTTCGATCAAGCTATCACGAATTCGAATCAGGTTATTAATCAAAGAAGATTCGTTTTTGTTCCATTTCACCTTATTATGAATTGCAGTGCTGCATGGTAGGTTTAGAACCTAGATGGGTGCTTCTAGGAATTGCCTTAGAAAGGTACGTAAGTACTGACTGAGATTGTCAACGGGTTTGCATTCTTATATGTTGCATATTATATGACATAATGCATGTTACTTCTTTGAAATATTATGTTGCATGTGCATTTCATATTGAGCTTGTATCTCCTTCAAGATAAGCTAGTGTTATAGGGTGCTCAGCCCTTGTTAGTACATTTTGACACTGAGAGTCACTATGACCAACGGGTTTGTCAGACTCTAGTGATCCAGGGACATTTGGTCCACATTCTGTTAGGAATGAGTGGTTGGGTCCAGCGGTTGGAGTCCCAGCGGCTACAGCTCATATCCTAGGCGTCAGTCTAAGTGGATTTCTGATTCGTTACTTGTTCATTACATTGCATGCATCATATTTGTATGTATACCCGTACTAGCGTATTGAGCTTTAGTGCTTACATCCAGTTAATTCTGTTGTCTGGACAACCCATTCAACGGGGCAGTTGCAGGTAGTTCTCCTAGAGATCTGAAGATTGGGTGGTGACCAAGGCAGTATTGCGGGTTCAGCCACTAGGTTTTACCTTACTGGTATTAAGTTATTTATTTAGTTTGAGTTTTCGGAGTATATCTATGATTATGATTAACTATTGTTTAATTGCATACCTAAGTTTCTGATTAATAGGTGATCATGGTGCGGGTCACTACACAGCGCCTAGATTCATTGGTCTGTTCTGGATACTAGAGAAGGTTGGAGATGTGGCTTACCATTTGGCTTTATCATCGTATCTCTCCAGAATTCACAATGTGTTCTACGTATCGTTACTCCGTCAATATATTGCAGATGAGTCGCACATTATCCATCCGACAGAGGTCCAGCTTGAGCATGACTTGTCGTACGTGGAGAGATTGCTTAGGATTCTCTACAAGAAGGAAAAAGGTGCTTCGGAATAAGCGCAGTCCTCTAGTTATGGTTCAGTGGTAGCGACGAGGTACTGAGTAAGCGACTTGGGAATTAGAGGGTCTTATGAGCTCCGAACACCGGAGTTATTTTGATTGTATTTTGTTTCCTTTGAGTAGTTCAGTTGTATTTTGAAAACTGCAGCTTTGTAATAAGATTGTTCTAGTGATGTTATTGTTCTGATTATCCTAGGTTGGATTTCAAGGACAAAATCTATTAAGTTGGGGAGAATGTAGTAGTCTAACTCTTAATTAAGTTAATCTACTAGATAAACATGATTAAGAGATCCTCATTTAAGTATTAAGAGTTGAAAATCGGATTCAAAACGATAAAAATGGTTATGAGGGCTTCAAGTTTTGGGACAGTACGGAAGCTCCAAAGAGTAGTTCAGAAGCACCGAACTAGTTCGGAAGCCAGTGCTGGTGATCGGAAGTACCGAGCAATTCAAAAGCACCGAACTGGAGTCCGATCTTGTGTCATCCAGTCAGGGTATGGGTTTTGATTGGGTGATTGAACTTGAGAGAGTTCAGAAGTTCCGAACTAGAGTTCAGTAGATCCGAACTGTGTATGCAGCAGTGTGTTTTCCAATCAAAGATACTCGTTCAGTAGAGGGAGTTATGAAGGACGATCGGTAGTTTCGAAGTGCGCTCGGAAGCTCCGAACTAGGGATCAGAAGTTCCAATCGTGGTCTATAAATAGAGGTCAATAGCTTCATTGTCTTCACACATTCATTTATATCCTCTCTCGTTTCTAGTTAGATTTAAGGGTTTTTAGGTTACGTATTTGAGGGCTAGGTGGTGACGAAGCGCTATCAGGATCATAGCGATGTTGTTTCTAGGTTTTGAGGCCATCGTCATCAAAGGGTTGACTACGGATGCAGGTATATTGCTAAACTCTGATTAGCTATAGTGAGTAGCTATTAGTCTAGTTAAAGCTTTTAGTAGACGTTTAGTGATACAGTGATTGTCTGCTTATAGGCTTGGACTAGATAACCGATATCGCTAGGTTGCTTCTGAGGTACGGACGTACTATCCCAGATACCCTGATTTAGTATGCATGTTCTATGTTTGCATGGTTTTATATGGAATTACTTATGTGCATTTATTATGTCACGATTATTATGTTGCATGCATTATCACGTTGAGCCTACATCTTGATATTACCTATAGAGGGTTTGCTCAGCCCCGAGGTTTTTTGGATGGATGTCATGGATTTGGGTCCGAATATTCCACTTATTTTTTTAGACTTACTATACTTGTATGGTGCAGAAGTAAAACAAGAAGTTATTTATTTAAAGGTTGATCATGGGGTCGAGTAGTCGAGAATGAGAGAAGATTTTGCATGACACGGAAGTCCTAGAACCTTATGTCAGTCATGTCCACGAAGCCTAGACATTTTATTAATGTTATGCACGTTTATTTGATCTAATGTTTTAGCAAGTCATTTTAAGATTCAAATTTTGGCATGCCCGTATGAATTAACATTATGAGGATGTTTTGGTGTATTTTATATTTTTAAGTTTATTAATGTTATGCACGTTTATTGTGATCGCGTATTTTACAATTTCAAGTTTTGCATGTATGAGGATGTTTTGGCGTGCCCGTATGAATTAACATCATTTTTTGTTCAATGATAGTTTAAATGAGTTTTGAACCCTGAGATTTTGATTTTCTTTGGTCGAACTTAATTTTACATATGTTATTTTGTACATACGAGCACGATACATTTTTCACGCAAAAAAAAAAGTATTCCGCATTTTTTCGCATCATAATTTTTGAAAATGTCCAAAAATACAGGACATCATAGGAAAGGTATGAAGCGCAGTGTTTACCATTTGTGTCACGATGCCTTGTTTGTCATCAAGTCAAGGCAGAGTTCAGACGAACCGGAGGGGCTACTTCAGATTTTAAAGATTCCTGATCGGAAGTGGGATCACGTGAAGATGGAATTTGTCATCCACTTTTTGTTGTCTTCCAGGAACAATGATGCAATTTGGGTAGTTGTAGACCCGTTTTCTAAGTCTGCACACTTTTTTCCTGTATAATCGAGACTTCACTTTTGATCGGATAGCGCGACTGTACGTTCAAGAGGTTGTACGTATGCATGGGATTCCACTAAGTGTCATTAGTGACAGAGATCCGAGGTTTACCTCCAGGTTTTAGGATAGTTTCCAGCGTGCCTTGGGTACTTCTCTGAGTTTGAATACGACGTATCATCCGGAGACTGATGGTAAATCAGAGCGGATGATTCGCACCCTCGAGGACATGCTCAAAACTTCTATGATGGATTTTGGGCCAGCATGATAGGATCATTTTCCATTAGTAGAGTTTGCTTATAATAACTGTAGTGGCCCGTACCCGAAATCAGTGATTAAGTGTTAATAAATTTATTAATCCTACTAGTTAAGAGTAAACGTGATTAAGGGAACTCTTAATGGGTTAATGGAGTCCAGAATTGGATTCAGAACACTTGGAAATGGTTTGAGGGTCATCGAGTTTGGAGGCTTCGAAGTCAAGGTTCGGACGGTCCGAAGTCAGGGTTCGGACGGTCCGAAGAGTGGTTCGGACGCTCCGAACGTGCTGCCGACAGTCGTCATGGATGACATCATCATGCTGACATAAGCAATGACTTAATATCGGGTTCGGACGACCAGAAGGCCAGTTCGAATGACTCGAACGTGTTCGGACGACTCGAAGCCCAGTTCGGACGATCCGAACTCCGTCTATAAATAGGGGTGCCGAGCTCATTTTTGAGTGCACCGATCTCTCTCTTCTCTCTCGATTCCTTAGCCTTCTAACTCAGATCTAGGGAATTCTAGGCGTCCCGTAGGGATTCCGGAAGTGGCATAGCGATCCAGGCGTCGTAGCGGAGTTGTGGCCTAGTTTTGAGGCACTCGACAGCAAAGGGCTAACGACGGACGAAGGTATAGCTTTTGCTTCCTATAAATATTTAGGAGTATGCAATAGTTAGTTAAGGCTTTTATAATGATAATAGTATCATTTGGCAGTGTAGAGCAAACTATAGGCGTGGACCTAGAGTTGGTAGAGCTTGCACTGATTTGAGGTACGGAAGTGCTGTTCGAGATATCCTGACTGAGTATGCATGTATTATGTGACTGCATGGTTTATATGTCATTGATTTATGCTGCATTCATTTGCATACTGAGCTATCTCCTTCGAGATGTCTATTAGTAGGGTTTTTCCCTATCCTGTTAGTGGTTGGACTTCCATCGATTTGGGTCCGGCATATCCACTGGTATTATGGTATGGGAGCCACCTCCTGAAGCGACGGCATAGCGTGCTACATACCAGGGCCCGGTCTGTCTCTGTTATCTGATCCTTGACCTTGAGTTTATAGGGAGTTCACTTTGCATGCATGTATACTCATACTCTCGTACTGAGCGTTTTATGCTCACGTCTCGTACTCTGTGTTTCTGGGCACCCTATTCCATGGGGCAGGTTTGCGATTGGACGAGGCGGGTGGATCCAAGAGGGGCTAGGCAGTTGTTGACCAGCTGGAGCTTCGACTAGGTTTTATTCTGTTTTTATTTGGATTGATACAACTATTCGATTGGGTTGTATTATATTTGGGTATTTACAGATTCCTTTACTTGGGATTGTATAATATTTATGGTTTCCGCAGTTTATTCTGATATCCATTTAATTAAGTTAATTTGCATGCCTAAGTTCTGTTTAGTAGGTGATCCAGGTAAGGGTCACTACATTTATGGTATCAGAGCATGCAAAGTATTCTTGGGATTCAGGTTCTACATAAAGATAACTGTTAGGTTAATTTTGTAGATGGAAAATCATGACGAACAGAGTTCTCATGGCAGTATTGGTGGGCGTTGGGGTGATGCCGACCGGGAGCCTCGTCGGGAACGCCGCCATCGTCATCGAGATGAGGATCGTTTTAGTGTACGTCGATTCTTGAAGATGGGGCCTAAGCCCTTGGTTGGAGGTGAGTCTCCGAAGGATGCGGAGAACTGGTTAGACCGCATGGAGACGACTTTTCAGACTTTCCAGTGCACCGAGGAGCAGAAGATGGAGACACTGGGTTATCTTCTGGATGGACGTGCGCGCAGGTGGTGGAGGTTTACTTCTGCACGTTTTGTTGCGGCGAGAGGAGTGGCCATCTGGGCCGAGTTCCGCACAGCTTTTCAGAAGCTGTATTTTCCTCCTGCACTCCGTCAGTCGAAGGCAGGCGAGCTACTGAGTCTGCGACAGGGAGCTATGTCTATTGATGAGTATCAGCATAAGTTCTTTGATCTGCTAACCTATTGCCCCGAGATTGCCGACAGCTTCAAGATGAAGTATAATCTGTTCCTTTAGGGCATTAACCCTGAGATCCATGACCGTGTGGCAGTTGGCGACGACATGTACTACGAGGGTTTGGTGAGCCGTTGTCACCAGGCAGAGGACAGCATTCGACGGAACAGGTCTTTCCCTCAGTCGAGGCCTACGAGTTCTTTGGATCCCCGTGCCCAATATTTCAAGAAGTCTGGATCTACTTCTTCCTCTGGTTATGGTGGTGTTGTCCGTTTCGGTAGGAAGGACGAGTGTGATCACTGTGGGAAGAACCATCCGATCGACCATTGCCGTAGAGCTTCTGGAGCTTGTTTCCGTTGTGGAGAGACTGGTCATATCCGAAGGGATTGTCCACTATCTGGGGGAGGCGGTTCTGGTTCTTGTTCAGGATCTGGTTCTCAGGCCACCGTTCAGCAGAGGTCGCAGGGACAGCCTGCTGGGAGTTCTTATTTGAGGCCATGAGCTTCTGGTCAGGTGTTTTCCCTGAGACATGATCAGGCAGTGGAGGAGAATGAGAAAGTCATCGCAGATACATTTCTGCTTTATGGTATACCTGCTTTTGTACTTATTGACACTGATGCATCTCATTCCTTCATTTCTGCATGTTTTGTTAAGAGGCATAAGTTACCATGCATTGCACTAGACGTAGTGATGTTTGTTTCTACTCCGACGGGCCAATCTGCTTTGGCTAAGCGTCTAGTGATGGGTTGCCCTTTAGAGTTCGAGGGTAACATTTTGATTGCGAATCTCATGGTCCTGGCGATGGACGACTTCGATTGCATTCTGGGGATAGACATGCTGACTACCTATCGAGCTTCAGTGGACTGCTATCAGAGATTAGTACGCTTTCATCCGGAAGGGAGTGAGAGCTGGTTTTTCTATGGAGAGGGAGCGCGACCCCCGATGCCCTTGGTATCAGCTTTGAGAGCCTGTCGAGCTCTAGAGTCTGGCGGGGAAGGCTACCTTATCTATGCAGTTGATTTGTCCGCTGAGAGCGTTGGGATAGAGAGCATTTCGGTCGTGGATGAATTTCCAGATGTATTTGTTGATTAGATTCTGGGTTTTCCTCCTGTTAGGGAAGTCGAGTTTGGCATAGAGTTGATGCCGGGTACTTCTCCTATTTCTCGAGCACCGTATCGTCTGGCTCCATCAGAGATGCGTGAGTTGAAGAATCAGCTACAGGATCTTTTGGACAAGGGGTACATTCGTCCTAGTGTATCTCCTTGGAGAGCTCCTGTTCTTTTTGTAAAGAAGAAGGATGGGTCGATGCGGTTGTGCATTGACTATCGGCAGCTGAATCGAGTCACTGTGAAGAACAAGTATCCGTTGCCTCGTATTGATAACTTGTTTGATCAGCTGCAGGGTACTTTAGTTTACTCCAAGATCGACTTGAGATCTAGGTATCATCAGTTGAGAGTCCGTGATCAGGACGTAGCCAAGACTGCATTCCGTACTCGCTATGGGCATTACGAGTTTCTAGTGATGCCATTTGGTTTGACTAATGCGCCGGCTATATTCATGGACCTGATGAACCGTGTCTTCAGGGAGTATTTGGACAAGTTTGTCGTGGTCTTCATTGAAGACATCTTGGTGTATTTGCGTAATACAAAAAAGAGCACATTTCTCACTTGCGGTTGGTACTGCAGACTCTTCAAGATGAGCAGTTGTACGCCGAGCTAAGAAAGTATGAGTTCTGGATGGATAGAGTGGTCTTTCTTGGCCATATCATATCCAGGGAGTGGATTTCTGTTGATCCAAGCAAGATTGAGGCGGTGCTTAATTGGTCGCGTCCAACGACGGTTGCTGAGATCTGTAGTTTTCTGGGTCTAGCAAGGTATTATCATCGCTTCATTTTGAATTTCTCTCAGCTAGCTCGACCATTGACGTAGCTTACCCGCAAGGGTGTGGATTTCGAGTGGTCCTCCGAGTGTGAGGAGAATTTCTGTGAGCTTCGACGGCGGTTGACTTCTGCGCCGGTGTTGGCATTACCGTTAGGATCTGGAGGGTATGTGGTATACACTGATGCTTCTCTTCAGGGATTAGGTTGTGTCCTGACTCAGAATGGGCATGTGATCGCATACGCTTCTAGATAGCTGAAGCTTCACGAGGACAACTACCCAGTCCATGATTTGGAGTTAGCAGCCATTGTGTTCGCTTTGAAGATCTGGCGTCATTATCTGTATGGCGAGAAATTTGAGATCTTCACCGACCATAAGAGTCTCAAATATTTGTTCACTCAGGCGGAGTTGAACATGAGGCAGAGACGTTGGATGGACTTGCTTAAGGACTATGATTGCGAGATTAAGTACCATCCGGGAGCTGCTAATCTCACTGCTGATGATTTGAGTCGCAAGGTGCGACTATCCGCACTTCAGACTTGTTCGATGTCTAGTGCGATCAGTGACTGTTGTACTTCGGGATATACCTTAAAGCATAAGAAAGGTATGCAGGGTATCCAGATGTTTGCGATATTATCTGAGCCAGCTTTGTATTCGCGGATTCGAGATGCTCAGATGTCTGATTTGAAGACCCAGCATTTAGCTCGTCTAGCTAACGAGGGTAGCTCATCTGGATTTCATTATCAGTCAGATGGCTTTCTGTGTTTGTCTGGTAGGCTTGTGATTCCGCAGGATGAAGAGTTGCGAGAGGAGATTTTGTCTCAGGAGCATCGCACTAAGTTGAGTATTCATCCTGGGAGCAACAAGATGTACAAGGATCTACGTACTCGTTTCTGGTGGATGGGAATGAAACGCAGTGTTTATCAGTTTGTTTCGAGATGTTTGGTGTGTCAACAGGTCAAGGCAGAGCACCGACGACCTGGAGGATTGCTTCACAGTCTGCCTATTTCTGAATGGAAATGAGAGTTTATCACAATGGACTTTGTGACTCATTTGCCGGTATCCCCGAGGAACTGTGATGCTATCTGGGTTGTGGTGGACCGACTTACCAAGTCAGCGCATTTCATTGCCTATAGCCAGGAGTACAATGTGGATCGTATGGCTCGGTTGTACATTCAGGAGATCGTTCGACTTCATGGAGTTCCTGTGAGCATTGTCAGCGATCGAGACCCCAGGTTTACTTCTAGATTCTGTGGGAGTGTTCAGCGTGCGATGGGTACTACTCTCAGTTTGAGTACTGCCTATTATCCGGAGACTGATGGTCAGTCAGAGCGCACTATCCGTACTTTGGAGGATATGCTTAGAGCGTGCGTCATGGATTTTGGTTCAGCCTGGCAGGATCATTTGTCATTGATTGAGTTCACGTACAACAAAAACTATCATACTAGTATTGGGTTGGCACCTTTTGAGGCGTTGTACGGGCGACATTGTCGTACTCCACTCTTCTGGGAATAAGTGGGGGAGAGACAGGCTGAGGGACCGGAGTTTATCCAGCAGGCGATAGACATTGTTGATCAGATCAAAAAACGGATTAAGCCTGCACAGGATCGTCAGGCCAGCTATGCTAATACCAAGAGTAGGCCTTTGCAGTTCGATGTCAGGGAGAAAGTGTTCCTGAGAGTGTCACCTTTCCGCAAGATTCTCAGATTTGGCCTTAAGGGCAAGTTGTCTTCCAGGTTTATCGGTTCGTTTGAGATCTTGGAGAGCATTGGCGATTTGGCTTATCGACTAGCTTTGCCATCGCATCTTTCTAGTATTCACGATGTGTTCCACGGATGAGTCTCATTTTCTGCAGCGGTCTGAGGTTCAGGTAAGCAAGGATTTGACTTATGTTGAGAAACCTATTCGTATCCTGGATTATAAGGATAAGGTTTTGCGGAACAAAGTCATTCCTTTGGTTTTAGTTCAGTGGCAGCGCCGAGGCACTGAAGAAGCTACTTGGGAGCTTGAGGACAGGATGCGTGAAGACCATCCTGAGTTGTTTTAATTTCGGTTTGATTTGTATTCAGTTGTAAACTCTGTAAGCGTTTGACTGGAATAAAGAATTTTTTTGATTTCTATTTTACATTCAGTACTTAAGATCTGTTTTCGAGGACGAAACATCTTAAGTGGGGGAGAATGTAGTGGCCCGTACCCAAAATCAGTGATTAAGTGTTAATCAATTAATTAATCCTACTAGTTAAGAGTAAACGTGATTAAGGGAACTCTTAATGGGTTAACGGAGTCCGGAATTGGATTCAGAACACTTGGAAATGGTTTGAGGGTCATCGAGTTTGGAGGCTCCAAAGTCAAGGTTCGGACGGTCCGAAGTCAGGGTTCGGACGGTCCGAAGAGTGGTTCGGACGCTCCGAACGTGCTGCCGACAGTCGTCATGGATGATGTCATCATGCTGACATAAGCAATGACTTAATATCGGGTTCGGACGACCCGAAGCCCAGTTCGAACGACCCGAACGTGTTCGGACGACCCGAAGCCCAGTTCGGACGATCCGAACTCCGCCTATAAATAGGGGTGCCGAGCTCATTTTTGAGTGCACCGATCCCTCTCTTCTCTCTCGATTCCTTAGCCTTCTAACTCAGATCTAGGGAATTCTAGGAGTCCCGTGGGGATTCCGAAAGTGGCATAGCGATCCAGGCGTCGTAGCGGAGTTGTGGCCTAGTTTTGAGGCACTCGACAGCAAAGGGCTAACGACGGATGAAGGTATAGCTTTTGCTTCCTATAAATATTTAGGAGTATGAAATAGCTTAGTTAAGGCTTTTAGAGCACTATAATGATAGTAGTATCATTTGGCAGTGTAGAGCAGACCATAGGCATGGATCTAGAGTTGGTACAGCTTGCACTGATTTGAGGTACCGAAGTACTGTTCGAGATATCCTGACTGAGTATGCATGTATTATGTGACTGCATGGTTTATATGTCATTGATTTATGCTGCATTCATTTGCATACTGAGCTATCTCCTTCGAGATGTCTGTTAGTAGGATTTTTCCCTATCCTGTTAGTGGTTGGACTTCCATCGATTTGGGTCCGGCATATCCACTGGTATTATGGTATGGGAGCCACCTCCTGAAGCGACGGCACAGCGTGCTACATACCAGGGCCCGGTCTGTCTCTGTTATCTGATCCTTGACCTCGAGTTTATAGGGAGTTCACTTTGCATGCATGTATACTCATACTCTCGTACTGAGCGTTTTATGCTCACGTCTCGTACTCTGTGTTTCTGGACACCCTATTCCATGGGGCAGGTTTGCGATTGGGCGAGGCGGGTGGATCCAAGAAGGGCTAGGCAGTTGTTGACCAGCTGGAGCTTCACCTAGGTTTTATTCTGTTGTTATTTGGATTGATACAACTATTCGATTGGGTTGTATTATATTTGGGTATTTACAGATTCCTTTACTTTGGATTGTATAATATTTATGGTTTCCGCAGTTTATTCTGATATCCGTTTAATTAAGTTAATTTGCATGCCTAAGTTCTGTTTAGTAGGTGATCCAGGTAAGGGTCACTACAATAACATTTATCATCGCAGCATTGACATTACACCTTTTAAAGCTTTATACGGGCGTCATTGTCGCACACTGTTGTTTTGGGATGAGATTGGCAAGCGTCAGGTTGATGGGCCAGAGTTAGTACAACATATCGCCGATAAATTAGAGTTGATCAGGCAGAGAGTTAGAACTGCTCAGTTTCGACATGCCAGTTTTGCCAACACACAGCGTAGACCTCTACAGTTTCAGCCTAGTGAGCTTGTTTTTCTGAGAGTTTCACCATTCCAAAAGGTGATGAGGTTTGGGCTGAAAGGTAAGTTATCACCAAGATTCATAGGATCGTTTGAGATTCTCGAGAAAGTTGGGGATGTATCCTACCGTTTGGATTTGTCATCCTATCTTTCCAGTATTCATGATGTATTCAACGTATCCTTTCTGAGACAGTACGTTGTGGATAAGTCTCGTATATTTCTGAGAGACGTTCAATTAGAGCGGGACCTATCATACGTGGAGAGACCACTCAGGATCATGAGTAGAAAAGAGAAAGTACTTTGGAACAAGAGCATACTCCTAGTCATGGTGCAGTGGCATCGTCGAGGCACTGAGGAAGCGACTTGGAAGTTGGAAAATCATATGCATTCAGACCATCCTGATTTTTTTGAAGGATGTATTTTCTTTTGTTTCAGCACTTGGACTTTGTAAATTTTTCATTTGTAATAAATTAATTTTACTGTTTTGAGTTAGTATCCTCGGGCTTCATTTCGAGGACGAAATCTTTTAAGATAGAAATAATGTAGTAACCCCGAACCCGAATTCTATTTTTACGAGATTAAATGGTTAAACTTGATTAAGTGATTTTAATATGATTAATCGGACCAAGAAATCAAATATAGGATGTCAGAAAATGGTCCAAGAGTCAAATTTTTCTCAGGTTGGTCGGAAGGTCCGAACATGAACCATAGGAGATCGAAAGATCCGAAGTAATCCGACCAAGCAAAGGAGTTCGGAAGAAAGATCGGAACTTCCAAACCAGAGATTGGAAATTCCAAAGATTTAGGATATGCACACTAGTGATGCGTCGCCAGCTTTTTGACACGCAATCGCATGCATGAGATCGAAACGTCCGAATATGGAGATCGGAGCTTCCGAACAAGACAGTTTGGCATGTAGAAGACATGCGAGTTTGGAGCTTCCGAACCCTTATCTATAAATAGGCTGCGAGATTCTAAAATTTTGTGTGTGTTTGGAGGTGTTTCAGTACATTTCAATGTATATTCTTACGATGCTAGCCTTATACTCGAGGGTCGGGCATTAGCGAGGTGTTACAGGACTTGTAGAGGAACTGTGCTTGGTACAGGACCTTTGACATTAGTGGGCTGACATCGAACACATGTATAGTCCGAGATCCCTAATAGATTAGGGAGTATCTATTAGCTAAGTTAAGACTTTTGAATTAGTATTAGTGATCTGGTAATTATTGACATGTAGGCTTGAACCCTAGACTTTTGCTACTATGACAGCATTAGCGAGGTACGTAAGTATTGACTGAGATTACCAGCGAGTAAACATGCTTATATGTTGTATTTTATATGTCATGATGCATGTTTTACTGCTTTGATATATTATGTTGCACATGTATATTCATGTTGAGACAAATCTCCTTCGAGAGGGCCTCTCAGCCCTATATTTCTTGTTATATTGTCTGACATCGGGAGATACGGTGTTGACGGGTACTGACGCTACGGTGGTACGGACGAGTGTGTGGATGTACCCAGCGAAATTGATCCCAAATGGTACTACATACTAATTGGCGCCCAGACTGAGCAGATATTGAGATAACCAATTCCCATTCATTTGCATTCATCATACTAGGTTTGTATACTCGTGCTTATCGTATTGAGTGTAGTCGCTCACGTTCATTGTTTTGTTTCTTGGACACCCTATTCGACGGAGCAGGTCTCAAGTTAGACTAGATCGGTGGGTGTAGACAGGTTTGAGAACTGGTGCTGTGGAAGCATTGAGTTCCATTGATTCAGTAGTGTTTTTACTAATTATTCGATATGGTTGTTTAAACATTTTTACCTTTGGTTTTAGTTACCGGTTGTATTCCGCCGATTTGGTTTAAACTCAATTTTAGTTTCCGTTGTTTTATCTATTGCTTAGGTTATCTTGATTGCATACCTAATAAGGTTATTAGTAGATGATCCGGGTAAGGTCACTACAATATCCTTATTTTTTAAATTAAAGAAAATTATTTTATTTTTTATTTTATGTGAAATCTTATCCACAATATTATATAAGCACTTAATTATAGACTTAAATCTTCTAATATTCTGCAAGTATATCCGTAGTTACCAAACGTAGACAAACCCCAACAAAACAAATCCAACTTAAATGGACAACTAAAAAATTAAAGTCCCCTAATATTAAATTTTGACCCAAAAATATAATCACATGTGACCAATACCACATATAGGTGGATTACTCTATGCTACACCTGGACTACTTATCTTCTCATGATGTGGTCAAATGTCAACCATTGGATCATCAACACATGTCAATTTTTATAAAAATATAAGAATCTCACGTGATCTAATGGTATTGAAATAGGGGGAAAAATACTCTCGATCTAACATAGACTAACCCCATATAGGTCGTCCGTCACCGAGTAAGGTTAAGGACTCAAAGGTCTAGCTTTTTCAAACCGTCTAAATTGTAGTTCTCAATTTGGTCATGTATAGCATTATAATTAAAATCTAAATACCAACTACTAATAGGTTAAAAAAATTGGCCCAAATCAATCAAAATATGAAATTATATAATTATCTTAACATTTTATTTGAAAAAAATCTTTCAAAAATGCATGTAGGATAATCATGTAATTTCAAGTGCATTGTATTTTTTTCAAAAATGCATGTAGGATAATCATGTAATTTCAAGTGCATTGTGTAACCCAACGTGTAATAATCCATGTAATGTAGCACTACCCAAAATTTATTAGTAATCTTGCATTCTAAGATAAATTATATAGGATTTTACTTATTTAAAAAATGTTTTTAAGTTTATAAATATCCATAAATATAAAAAAAATACATAAAAAAAATATTTCTAGTTAAACTAACTGTTAATTTTATCTCAACTTAATTTACTTTTTGCTATCAAAATTTCCAATCTGATAGCACTTTATTATTATTATTTTTAAATATTTTATCCCAATTTTTTTAAAAAAAAAAATTGGTGATCAAAATTTTGGAAATTTGTTGAAAGTATAAGATAATATCTGAAAAATATGTTAAAATTCGTGATTAAAATTATACTATATGTTGAGTGCAATAATTGTCTCTGCTAGTAGAACGATAAAATCATGACGCTTGAGTTGCTGTGTGGTTTAAAATATTTGAGTTGCACTATTACCACCAGCTAAAGTTTCATAATTACCACCAACTATAATTTTTGGTAAAACGGCAAGCGTTCGATCCTACAATATGCTAACAATTAAATTCATAATTCATATAATGCTTTTTTTATTCAGTTATTTCATAAAGATTAAAATTATTCTATATCTTTTTTTATAATTTTTATTTTGAAAAAATAATTAGGCTGCGTTTACTTAGTGGGATGAGATTACACGTGGATAAATCATATTAGGATTATTAAAATGATTTTGAAGTATTTAGAATAATGATGGATAAACAGTAACATGTTTACTTCGAGTTATTAATTTTAAAATTGAAATAATGAGAAGAATTAATGACAGTTTTACCCTCCACTTATGATATACAATCTTATGCCTAATTTTGTATTCATATAATTTGGATTAAGTTATTTTTGAACTAAATTATTATTAATTCACACGGAGGCATGTTCATTTATCAAAATTATTAGGTATAAAAATGTTTATTTTTTCAAAAATAATAAAATTGATAAATCGAGTTAAAAAAAAGAGAGAGACGGAAAGAAATTGGGAGGGAAACAAAAAAATTGAAGGAGGTTAGATTAGGTTTTTTTTTCACAAATATTGGTTAGGATGTGTTATCTCTTGTGTAATTAAGGATGTCTAATCTCATGAATTAGGGTTAAATGACGAGCCTTGAGATTTGAGAGATTTGATTTTTTTTTAAGTAAACAATGGATTAAGTTGGATTAATAAGCTTATCCTATTGTTATCAAGCTAAGTAAACATACCCTTACGAAAATATATTCACGTTAAATTTATTATCAATAGCATTTCATTTTAAAATAATAATTTTATTAATAACTATATCTTTTTTATATGGTAAAAAAAATTAATTTTTTGACTTATATATAAGAACGCAGAATAATCATTTGACCGAAAATTAAATAACTAAAAAGAAATTTAAAATTAAAATAAAGTTAATAATATTTTTATGTATAATATTTTTAATTGTCTATCTTACATTTTGTTCTGTATAAAATTCTAATTTTCCATAAGATATATTGTTAATGAGAATTGCAATTGAAAAAATATTCAATAGAAGGGTATTGGTGTCTATGTTTTCCACAAAAAATAAAACTAAAGTGTATTTAACAAATTATGGAATGTTAATAACACTCTCCTATATTTATTCTTTGAATATATCATTTAAGACCCTTTGAGTTTATTTTCACATTAGTACATAAACATTTTTAAATATTTTGAGTCGAACTGAAACCTAATTATATTTGAGCAACATATCTCAAAATTTTTGAGCTGGAATATATTGAAATTCGAACCGAATTCAATGTCTTGAAAATGTTCTTAGGGAGTGTTTGCAATAGATTGTGCTTGTAGTAACCCGGTTCCATTTTACAAGATTAGGTGATTTTAAACATGTTAGAAAATGACATATAATTTTAAAAGTGTCAAAACATGTTTAAGGAGTCCTTATTTGGTTAAAATAAGTGGAAAATCAGATTCGGAACGTTCGAAAATTGTAGGGTATGTCCCGAGGATCCAAAACCAGTTCGGAAGCACCCGGAAACAGTTCGGAAGAAGCGGTTCGATCGGAGCTTCCGAACCAGTTCGAAGCTTCCGATCAGTTCGGAGCTTCCGATCCCTGTCCAGTGCCAAGTGTCTTCGAGGATTGAACACGTAGCTGCAGGTGGAGATCGGAGCTTCCGATCGTGGCCTATAAATATGGGTTCCGAGGGCCATAATTTCACACCAATTCCTATCTTTCTCTGTCGGTTTCAGCCCAGTTTTAGGAGTTTAGAAGTGATTCCATCCTTCCTAGGCTTGGTCCGGAGGTTGGCGAGGCGCTCCAGGGTTGCTGCGGAGTGGTGCCCAAGTTCTGGGGTAATCGTCATCAGCGGGTTGACGACGGACGCAAGTATAGCTTTGACTCCTTATAGTAAATAGGGAGTATGCTATAGCGCAGTTAAGGGTCGCTCAGTTAAGGGTCGCGCAGTAAATAGGGAGTATGCTATAGAACTAAGGTACGTAAGTACATACCATGTTGAGCCTGTTATCCTTTTGAGATAACCAGTTGTTTTAGGGTCGCTCAGCCCTAGGGTTGTTGTTATTATACGATCGGGTACCGTGTGACACCCACTGGACCGACGGGGCAGCGTGTACGGTTTTTACCCAGGACGGTGATAGTCCAAGATCGGGTTCAGTATGTGTGGCACCCACTGGATCTTCGGAGCAGCGTGCGCATACTGGAGGCGCCTATGAACTGAGCATGATTTTCCAGATATGATCCCAGTTACCCAGATCATTCATAGTTCATGTTGCATGCATCATATAGACCTGTATATTCAATATTTTACGTACTGGGCGTTAGCGCTCACGTCCCTTGTGGGGACCTCGGGTTGCTAATCTCATCTTAGGGTAATTAATAAACAATTAACATTCATTAAACATCAATTAAGAAACCAAGAGCCAAGTAAAATTTAATTTTTTTTTTTTATAAAATCAATGCCTCGCTCGATCGGTGAAAAACACCCGATCGAGCGAGCACAATTGCTCAACTCTCGGATGGAACAAAATTTGGCCTCGCTCGATCCGTCAACTTCTGCGGATCGAGCGAGCCAACAACTCAAATCTCTGTTTTGCAAAATTAATGGCCGCACTCGATCCTGGCTTTTCACAGGATCGAGCGTGCCCTCTGTTTCCAGCAAAACCAGCAATTCCTTTTGCTGTCAACCCGATTCCTTCCATTCTAAATCATCAAAACATGGTCCAATACATGATATATCAATTCCAAAACATGCATATACATATAACCAAGGTCACAAGCATTTATACATGCATTTTATTACATCGAACAAGTCGCTAAAGATCGATAAACGACATAAACTATATCAAACTTTATACATGTAATTCAAAACCAACATAACTAAGGTTTAGTGCTTCTAAAGTTCAAGAAATCATCTACAACCCGAGTCCTCACGTGCTAGACACTCTCCCAGCTGTCAATGACGTCGATGACTAGCTCCTACCCCTTCTGTTGTCATGCACACATACAAAACAAGACAACAGCCGGATAAACTCCGGTGAGAAACAATTCTCAGTATAACCAACATATAGAAAGCGTTAATTAAATCATCTTGACTCTATTTAAACTCGACTCAAAAAATAGAGTACGTAAACGCTTTACAAACGAATTGATTCACATAACTTAAAAGCCATCAAGATTCATAACTGATCTTGACATGGATATCCATCTAACGAGTTCGTAACCGACTCGCAAATAAGGTTAACAACAACCTTGGCATAGAATCAATTCAATATAGCATCATATCAACTTGAATATAAAGATCCACTACTTGAGATGGATCGACAACATCACAATCAAATCAAAACATAAACAAGTATGTGATTTTTGTGGGCCAACTCTAAGATAATCGTTCTTGAGTTTCAAAGTCCCTACTTCGCGATGTCATCATTATACCTTCGTTTATCTCGGTTCTGAACTCTTCAAATCTAAAAGATACAACCAAATTACATATATCAAACTTCATTTCAATCTATCGTTTCAGAAACGAGTCAAAACCATCAAGAATTCATCAATCAATCGCATTTCAAACCTCAACTCTTTCTTCGTCGGTTTAAGTCGGCGTCTTGTGTCGTTTAGCCTTCAAACTCAACTGAAATTGAAGAATAAAAATGCTATAACATTCACATCATCAAGATAACAACTTCAGCTCAGATATAGGCTATCAAAACAATCCAAAAACTCGAATCGACAACGTAGCGATTCAAAATCGGTAACCGACGTAATCCCGAAATCATTTCTTTTATTCAAACCATGTGTACGTGCTCTCAATCAAGAAAACCAGCTGATATATCATTCAAAACTTCATCTCAATAGCTATAATCAACAACCATAAGCT
Organism: Henckelia pumila; assembly: GCF_033568475.1. Classification (NCBI taxonomy): domain Eukaryota; kingdom Viridiplantae; phylum Streptophyta; class Magnoliopsida; order Lamiales; family Gesneriaceae; genus Henckelia; species Henckelia pumila. Next base: position 194,609,862 of record NC_133121.1, read on the forward strand.
GGAAATCATGTTTAGATGCATTCAATACAAACTTCTCAATCCGGTTTCGACATAGGATCGCATAAACGTCGATAAACATAATCGAAAACTCAACATCTGATATCTGTCCATACTGATTTCGAAATCCAAATAACATAACATAAAGCTTACACGAGATCGAAGCCCTCGTCGTAAGGATTCCAGAACACTTTACGGAATCAAAATCGGATAACCGGAGCAAAAGTTACGGCAAATCGAAAATCCAAAATTCAAAAGAAACGAATAAGGTCGGCTTGCTCTGTTCCTCAATTCTGAATTGTGTAAGGCAAATACACGTTTCATGCTGAGTGTTAGAATTAAAACCAATAACTTTCAACCAAAATTGCAATTTAGCCCCTCAACTTTTCAATATTTGCAAATTGGTCATCGACCCGTATTTTAATTCAATTTCAATCCTAAATAATTTAAGAATATTATAATTTAAATCAAAACTCTAAATATCCCCAAATTAAATATACTTGGATTAAAATCAAATTAAATTCAGATTAATATAATTAATCCCGGGCCTTACATCCCTGCTTTTATCTCGGACACCCCATTCGACGGGGCAGGTTTTGCAGGTGGACCAGGAGCGAGATCAGTAGTTGATCAGTGACCAGGGCTTGGTAGCAAGGGTCATCAGAGGATTTCTAGATTAAGATTTTATTCGGTATATATTCGATTTGGTTGTATCAAGATTTATTTATCTTGGAATTGTTTATCTTTAAGATTTTTCGCTGTTATTTCGCTGATTATGTTTAATTAAGTTAAATACATGCTTAAGTTCTGATTAGTAGGTGATCACGGCGCGGGTCACTACAGTTCTTTTGTAGAAGTGATTAATTTATAGATTATAAAAAAGTTAAGAAAAATCAAAAGTTGGTAGTGTTTGGAAACAAATGTGAAAATCTAAAAATCAAAGTTTGGTAGTGTTTGATAAATAAGTGATTAGAGTGATTTTAACAATGATCTTCTTATTAGAATCATTTTTGGAGAATCATAATCACCACATGACTAGCTTTTAGATTTCAATTAAGTTAAGCATAAGCTAACACATAATCTAAATTTAATAAACACACAAAAATGATTTTTTTAAGTCAAAAACTAACAATCACTTTTTTAGTGATTGCAAACACTTCCTTAATAATGTTAACAATAACATAAGTCAACTTGATAATGAGGCAATTCTTAATTTTGTCTAAGCTAGTAATGTTGCATCTCTTTCATTCAGATTGGCTTTTGCTGGCCTCGTGAAATGTAAATCCCTTTGGATAAGGTCAACACACACAAATTTTTATCTCCCCATCTCCATCAACATTATATTTTTGTTTGTTACAATTTATTTTCGGACATAATCAACCAAAATATTGAATCAATTGCAAGACACACTTGTCTGCACAAGATTAAAGCGCCAATCTACGTTTATGCAAAAACAGTGTGTATAAAATGATGACAACATCTAAAATGTGGTGTACATTCTTTCAAGAAAAGTCAGCCATCCTCGTAATCAATCGAACAAGATCGACAAGCATTTTGGTCGGCTGGCAGCACTGTATCTAATCTTGGGACACAAGGCCAACTTTAGGGATCAAACGCTGGTTGGATTCCGTTTCCTGAATATAGACAATATATTGATTTTCCATCCTCCCAAATTCTTCTCTTGTTTCGGAGGAGACAAGCTCTGGACGCAAGATTTTGGTTTTTTTTTCTTTGGTAAGTATTTCAAACCCATTAATTTCTTGCTTTTGTCACATCTTGTAACAAATCATCCCTCTTCTATTTTACAATTTTTTTTATTGGGGTTTTGTCTTTTATTTTTTTTTTATTTTTTTTTTCTGAATGTTTTTGGAGCTGGCTAGCTGTCTAGGTTCTTGGACGTGTCTTTTTTTGCAACTGCTGGCTTTTTTTTGACACCATTCACCCATTCACCTTCTTTTTCTTGATTTAAGAGTTTGTTGTATTTGATAGAATATTCTGTTTGTGATAGTGACTTTGTGTTTTTGGACCTTCCGGTAAGTTTCTTGATTCTCTGAAAATTACAAAGCTTTTGCTGTCTGTTTAGTGTGTTTTCATGAATTATCCTCTCCTTATAAGATTTGACCTTTTTTTTCCCATTTTATGGTGGTGGTTGGGTTCTATTATTTAGTGGTGAAATTTGTAGGATTTGGGTTTGAGTTGACAAGATTATTGCTACGTGGAATGAATCTTTGAGTTAGCTTGGAAATAGGGGTGGTAGTTATGATCCTGTCTTCCTCTTCCCTTGTATAGAGGTTTTCAGTTTCAAACAATAGCCTTTCCATTTACTCACATTATTATCATCAAAGATGTGAGTTTGGAAAAATAACAAAGTACTTGGTTTACAGAGGTAATTGTAATAAATTTGAGCTTTTGGATTGTGAACACATGCCACCATGATTTTTTGGATTCTTCATGTATTTGGTTTCCTCAATCTTGTTTTTGTGAGACAATTCTCTCTTTTTTGGGTTTCCAGAGATTGATCCAGATGTTATTCTTGAACAGGGTTCGGTTCATCGGCTTCATTCATCTTCGTCCATTGATGTTCTTGACTGAATCTGGTGCAATCTAAGCTCCTGAAAGATGGAGAATTCCCACGAATCCCACAGCAACGGATACCATCATGATCCGGGCTTGCAAATTGTCAGGAATTCTTCATACCAATCCCCTGCCAGATTTTTGTTGTCTTGGTTTGATATAAGAGTTTTCTATGCGAGAATCAGTGATTTCATGGTTGACGATTCGACCCCAGAGTTTCTTACCCTGAAGCACATGTCCCTGAGCCCAGAGACACTTCTTGAAGTCAATGGAGTAAGATGCACAGTAGATTCAGGGGTTTCTTGCGCCCTTCGAAGGGACAGAATGGATAAGAAAACTGAAGAGGCTACCTTTGTCAGCACAGATAGTATAAGATTAACGGGCAGCGTTAAATTCGAGATTTTCGATAAAGAGGAACTTGTGATATCTGGTATTTTAGAAATGTCCAATGCTAATGGTTTTGTTGGGGATGTAAATCAGTCGCCTCGAAGGTGGAGCATGAATTGTGACACTGTAATCAGTGCTGGCACAGGATTTCTGAAGGGGAAACAGATCGTGGGCTCGGAATCCTCATCTCCCACAATTGAAGTTTATGTTGCAGGTTGTTTCTCAGGAACACCGATCATATTAACCAAGACTTTGCAACTTAAACATCGCAAGAAGCATAGAATGGGTACACTAAATTCCATTCCAGAGAATGATGCATCTGAATCCCATGAAGATGGTACATTTGATCATGATCTACAGGTAGTTTCTCGTCCTAATTCTCGTTCTTGGCATTTGCAACTTTCTGCGTCATACATTCTATTTGCTTGTGCCAATTCAAAATTGTTTAATATTGGCGGTGTTCATTACACATAACAATCCATGTCTACTCAATCATGTCTATTGTAGGTCAAGGCTAGACCTCTAGACAGAATAGTTGTCTGTCACGAGGAAAAAACTCTATTTAGTCTATGGCTATGCACTATTTTGCTTCATTAAAAGAGCCCATGAACCAGTAGATCACATAAAGTTACCATTTTATTGAAGTTTCATTGGTCTCATGAATGCATTTTTTTTAACAAATCTGCAAATACAATGACCAGAACCAAGAAGACAAAAAGGAAAATAAGAAGAAAAAAGTTCTGCAATGGCACGGATCCCAGTTCTTAGCGGTTGCCTTATGCTATAAACGTCGAATACTTCCCATAGTCATGCAACCTCATTTTTTATTTTACTAGCAGTTCTACTAATCCGACTTAGTTTCTGACTAGTCTAAATTAAGTACGAGCTTGGAGTAGGCTAAAACCAGTCTTTTCCCATTTCATTATGTACATGTAACCAAATGTACTGACTAGTAGTGTTACGTACATCAAATGAATTCTCATGGTGTACCGCACATACAAATTGAGAATGTATCACTAAATATAGTCGAATAATTGTACCAGCGGCAGAGCAAGAAGAGGGTTGGCATAAGAATTTTAGAACTCTTCCCCTCAACTTTTTCGAGTACTGGTCTCATTTGCACTGTGCTGATGTGTATCCTTCAACTATGTGCCTGCTTGCTTCCTCACGTGAAGCATGTCCCCTTGTCACAAAAAGACCAGTACCATTAGTATTGAATGAATCTTATCTATAAAAATATCATGGGGTATGGGCAGGCACAGGTATTAAAAAGATAAAGGTGATAACATCTTTTTGTTCTCTTTTGCATTGCCCATACTACTTGCAACTTGCATTCTTGGCCCCATCATCTCAAACTGTGTCTGGCTAGAAGGATTTTGATGTATGGGATTTCAAATTATCAATGAAATCCACCAACTTATAATAATATATCTTGTTTTTGTCGAAATTATAATATTATAACCACTCTTCGTGGACAATCTTGTCAGCAGAAGGATTTTATGAGGTACTTTCAGTGTTGTAACAACTCTGAAACTATGAGGTGGCTGGCCTTAGGCCTCTCGCTTCGTCTATCTGACTAGTTTCTTTTTCATTTCAATACTCCTTCATTGTGGGATTTGTTGCTTTCGTGCACTTGATAATTATCTGGAATCATCACCATGAACATGTGTTGAACGTGAATGTTTCACGTGCGTGAAAACTAGTATCTCATATTTGTTTTTTGCATCGAAGTACATGATTCGCAATTTGGGTTTACATCATGAGATATCAGAACACACGTGTCCTAACACTTAGTAAGTTAATGCTGCATGTGATCTGAATATTTTGGTGTGTGACAATGTAAATTTTGAGTTCTATAAATCATATTATCCAATAGAATAAGCTAAATGAGACCTTATTCGAGAGATATATACTGTGTTCAGGTTGCAGAATATAAAACAGAAAGCGAGGAAGACAACGATAGCTTGTACTGGAGACGAACAGAATATATTGAAGGCGAGGATGGGGAGCTTTCGTGGTTCAACGCCGGAGTAAGAGTGGGTGTAGGCATTGGCCTTGGAATTTGCTTGGGCATTGGTATCGGGGTCGGTTTGTTGGTTCGGAGTTACCACACCACCACCCGAACCTTTCGAAGGCGGCTCTTCTAGTGATTAAGCAATGTAATATATTTTCCTTGTCTTGATGTAATGTGGAACAGCCATCAGGTTGTCGGTTTTGAGTGCATAGCTACTTGGTTGCAATTTTCTTCTGTTTTGCTAAGCTTATGAAATGCTGTTAAAGGAAAGAAGAGAAAGAAGTCCTCACATAGATAAGAGTAGCGTCGGATCGAACCGAGCCAAGTTGCTCTCGTGTGGCTCGATAAAAGATGGAGTTGAGCTGAGCTCGTATAGTTGACCATGGATCTTTATTTGTCTTTGAGTAACATTCATGTGAGGTGGTCTCATCCGTGAGGCGGGTCAATTTTACCCATATTTATAATAATAAACAATACTTTTGACATAAAATGTAATACTTTTTAATTGATAACGCATATAAGAGATCTGTCTATAAAAAATGACCATTGAGACCGTTTCATATGAGTTTTTATCATTATTATATGATTGAAATTTTCGGTTCATTAAACTAATTGAAACTTAGTTAAATTTGAACATGAGTGCACTCTTAGCTCAGAGTACAATCTTGGATTTTGCATGTACAGTTTGTTGGAGTATCGTTTTTTCGTGTCCAATATGCAGCCGAAGTTTTAAAATTTTAATTTTGACAGTCGTATGATTTAATTGACATTCATAGGGTATTATAAAATTATACCTTTGATGAATTAATTTCACTTGGAACCAACTATTCCGGGATTAGAGGAGATAGCTCTTGTTGTAACTCCTTACAATGAATCAACTTGAATACGTCTTTCTTCAATCCTCGAATCAGGTCAACAACCGAATTTTCTGTTCGTCTTCGAACTCGCACTAGAGAGAAAGGAAAAGGTTTTTCGTTGAGATTTCAAACTGACAAGGAAATGTCATACAAATCCTCCATCAATTAGAGGAGGTGGCCGATTTTTACATATAGAAATTATGGTTGTCTTTTTCAAAAATCATACATGCATATATTATGTATTTTCTTGGTGAGCAAGTTGTGTATTAAAGTAATAATATATCTACCCTTGTATATATTATTACCATATATACATATATCAAATATATATATATAGTTACACACTCACACGTACATAAAATATATATATTATGCCAATGAGGATTTGGCCTAGTGGTCCAGACTGAGGCCTTGAGACCAAGAGATCTTAGGTTCGATTTCCGCTGACTGCGGGTTAGTTTCCTAATTTATTTAGGTTGATTTATTTACTTTCTTTGCTCGAGACAAGCACGTCTCGAGTCCATACTTAAATCTCATCGGTTGTGCGGGAAATTTTATTCTTTAGTGTTACAATTTGATGTAATTTGCTATCCAATGTACATCTACTAAATATATATATATATATATATATATATATATATATATCTAGATATAATTTTGATCTCATCAGCAACAACCATGAGCAACTTCGTGAGCAACATCTGACGTGACAATCACTCATTGGATGTACAAAGTGCCACGTCAGTTGTTGCTTACGTAGTTGCCCATATGATCAAATCTTATATATATATATATATATATATATATATATATATATATATATATATATATATATATATATATATTCACTTGTATGCTTTATGAGCTCTTTTAATCCAAGTCCAACTAGGATCTATTTAAACTTTAATTATTTTACATGATGGGCTTGTACTCTTACAAGTCTATAAATCATGTGTCCATTAAGTGCTATCATCATAATAATGATCAATGATCCAACATCATCGATGTGACAACTTTAACTCGATGTTATTATGATGCACATTTTAATTTTTGAAATCACTGAAGAACAACTGCTAATTTTGGATTCTTCCACTGAAATTATGATGTGCATTTAAAATTTCTATAAGCTATTATAAGCTTATCGTTTGATCCAATCAAACTTATTTAGTATAAATTCAACTATTTGAATTTATTATCTCAACGGGAACAGGGTAACCAGTGCTTGTGTGACCCTCAATGGTTCAGAGATACAGCTAGCCGTGGGTTCAAAACTCTTTGTGATTCAGGACATTGTCCTTTATATGGGTTTGCACTAACTCGCCCCATTTTATGCATCAACACCTTGATCACAAGAATGTCACAATTCATTCCTGATTGGATCCATTAAATCATGGTAAGAGCGTCTAGTAGCATCGTCACATGATTTTCTATGTATTACTGATAGTGTCTGCAAGAACAAATCAATTATAGTTATCGTACAGTACGGTCCTTTCATCTCATATATCCCGATCGAATCTTAACCATTGGTCGTATCCATGTCGGTGACCTCATACTTAACGATTGATCAATTATAAAAACCAACGTACATGGCAGTTGGATCTCCACCTCTTATGCCACTTCACCAGCCCTCTCGGCTGGATCCATATGCTCATCATAACATAAACAATAACAGGAAGGTCACCGGGCCTAGGTATCCCGGCCTCCGATCACATCACTTTCCACCTTCATTTCAACTTCCATAAAAAAATATTTTTTTTCTTAACATGCCCTTAAAATTCTTATAAAAATTCTTACATGATGCATGAACTTAAAAATTCTCATTATTTCTTTATTTCATAAAAATTTACCTGTAAATATATATTTAATTTATTTTCTTAAAAATCATAATTATATATATAATAAAAATACATGAAAGAATTAAATATATATTTACGGACCTTTTATTTTTCCAAGGACTTGTTCGAGCTGCTGACCACTGAACTTAGACTCGTAAAATTCCTAAATTTGCCCAATAAACATTTATCCCAACAAGACTTGGTCCATTAATTCTCATGGACCCCAGACCCATGGAAAACTAATAGGCTGACTTAAATTATTATTTAATTCCATGTAAATTACTTAACTCAAAATTAATATAATAAATTATTAACTAGTTCATTAACCTAAAATTTAGACCGTTAAATTACTAAACCCGTCATAACTTGACCCAATAATTCTCATGGATCACATGGCCCATGACAAATTAGTGGGCTCACTTAATTAATTATTTAAGATCATATTTACCATTAAACTAGTCTAATTAATTAATTAAACCAAGCCCAGGACCATTAATTAATAACTTAAACTCTTAATTAATTTAAAATAAAAATACCCTAGCCCAACTAATATGACTCGGATCCGAACCAAACTAACTTGGATCATTATATTTTAGACCCAACCCGGACCCAAAAACCCGAGCCCGACCCGCCAAAACCCAAGACACAACTCTAGCCTTTCTCTCTCTAAGCCCAACTCGCGGCAGCCCTGAGCAGTTTCAAAAAATCTATTCGTGCTGCCTGCTTCGGAGCTTTGGCTGTGAAACCACCGCACATACTTAGCCAAAATCCAGGAAGTTCTAACCCAACAAATTTGACCTTAAACTGAGCCATTAGAAGGAGAACGAACCAAAACAACAGAGCCCTTTTGCTGTTCACGCGCGCAGAACGTGACGCAGAATTCAAGACATTTGGCTGCCCATATCCAGCCACAACCGGCCAGACACCACCCAAAACAACTTTCCCAAGGTCTGGCGGTTTTAACCCCACCAGAACCAGGCCCTAACTTGCTCTATGGACCAAAACGAGCCATTTTTCTGAAACCGCTAAACCTGCGCCAAATCTGTCTTCTATGGTGTATCCAGCCTAAACAAGCGATTAAGCCACATGAACCACCATTCAATCCCAACCCTAAGGACCCTAAATCAGCCTTCAACCCATTGTTCAGCCCCTCAAACAGCCTTAGATCAGAATACATGAAGAAACATGAGTTATGCACCCAAAAACGTGAACCATGCATGATCATGTGAAGAACTTCATTCAAAACCACAAAAACCTACATAATCTAATCATTAATCTTAAAAAAATTGTGTAATATGATCTAAATTGTGTTCAATAATGGATTTGAGACGTGCCTTTTAGATTTTTGAAGCAACAATCGTGTTCTTGATGCGTACGGCGATCACCGGACGAACGAGCTACCAAGCTTTGCTTAAAACTTCAAAGATAATGTGGGAAGAGTGTATTTTCTGATTAAGAACGTGAGGGACAGGGGATATGATGGCTACGATGTGATTTTACGTGAAGAAAGTGATAAAGAAAGATCTAGATATATTGTTAATTTGTTAAGATATTAAGTTTAGATTTTTAGGGAAATAAATGTATAATTTTTAATATAAAAATAACCTTTAAAAATTGTTATTTTACTGATAATTTTTGTGATATATAATTATAGATTTTTAAAAACCCCTTAGAAGACTTTAAAATGACTTATTTTGGTGAAAATTGAACTCATATATATATATATATATATATTAAAACTATTATTTCCAAAAATAATAGCTAACAATAATAATTTTAGACTCATAAAATTCCCATAAAAATATTGGGAGTGAAAATCCTACATCTCGTTCATCCACGGTCCTGTTTACGCGATCGAAAAACAATATTTATCAAATAAATTCATAAATTCCATAATAGCGGGTTAAATGTCGTAATAACATTTAAAGCATGCAAAAAAATCACATAATTCTCATAGTAGTACATAAAAGTAATTTAACCCTTTTTACTTTATTTTAGAACCATTTAATCCCCTAGTTATGCATGCGGGTTTACGTAAACGAATTTTCGGGCGTTACAATTCTCCTCACTTATATGGAATTTCGTCCTCAAAATTTGATTTAACATAGTTCTCTAATAACACATGACTAAACTATTTCAAAAATAATTTTCAAACTTAAATCCCAAAAACATAATTTAATTTTCAGATCTAAAATTCAACTTAAATCTCAAAAATCCTAACTTTTCAAACTTAAATCTAAAAATTATAATTTAATTTACAAATCTAAATGTCAAACTTACATTTCATAAATTATCAAACTTAGTTTCCAAACGTATATCGTTCTAGTTATCCTCGTGTGTAACACGTCTCAGAGTCATACTGTAATTTCCATAAATTCCCACGTAACCGCAATACATAACTAAGTGTTTTTAACCTTACGACTTTCATAACTTAAAATTCTCATATCATAAATCATTAAAACATAAGTCATGTGTCCTATGCATAAAACATAATTTAAAACATTTAAAACTCACAGACTAGCAGTGAGGCTTTTGAGCTCCATGTAGCAGGCTAGTCACCCTCCAAGAACCATGACTCTGATACCAAATGAAACGATCCAAATACTACTACTTAATTATTTTTTTAAAAAAATATACTTTACACTATTTATTTACTTTAAAATAATTTTAATATATATATATATATATATATATATATATATATATATATATGCACATACATATATATATCCTACTTAAAATAATTTTTGCACAACTTAATATACACTATATAATTATACTACCTAAAATCTATTTACTGAATCACAATAAAATCTAATGCACAAAAATTTCATAACTAAATACTTAATTATTATTTCTTCAATAAATCCATGCAAACTTGAAAATAAATAATTAAATCTAAAATCCATGCATACTCTTCAACTTCGACATATTAAAAATAATTGTTCTACTCTCAAAACATCAATATCATAAATGAGCTATAATCACGGATACTAGCTGTCTGGATGCTCATAATCCCTCGCCGCCAGTCGGAACCACATTTTTTTCATTATTCTCATGCTCATCTGCACCATTTAAATCTATTGAGCCTAGAGACTCAGCACGTTCTATCCTTATGTAACAACATGAAACCGCACACAAGCACACATCATATAAAATACGTGAATATACTTATACGTGCATGATCTTAAAAACATATGCATATAAACGTATATAGCTTACTCATTAATATCATCATCATATTTCATCATAAACAATATACTTAATACATTTCATAAAAATGGCATGTCTTAATTTATTAGTTTTCAACAGGTCGTATCTATGTCGGTGGCCTCATACTTAATGATTGATCAATCATAAAAATCAACGTACGTGGCGGTGGGATCTCCATATCTTATGCCACTTCACTAGCCCTCTCAGCTGGATCCATAGGCTCATCATAACATAAACATTAACAAGAAGATCACCGGACCCAGGTATCTCGGCCTCCAACCACATCACTTTCCACCTTCACTTCAACTTCCATAAAAAGATATTTTTTCTTAACATGCCCTTAAAATTCTCATAAAAATTCTTACATGATGCATGAACTTAAAAATTCTCATTATTTCTTTATTTAATGAAAATTTTCTCGTAAATATATATTTAATTTATTTTCTTAAAAATCATACTTTTACATATAATAAAAATACATGCATGAATTAAATATATATTTACGGATCTTTTATTTTTCCAAGGACTTGTTCGAGCTACTGACCACTGAACTTAGACTCATAAAATTCCTAAACTGGCCCAATAAACGTTTAGCCCAACAAGACTTGGTCCATTAATTCTCATGGACCCCCAGATTCATGGAAAACTAATGGAATGACGTAAAATATTATTTAAGTCCATTTAAATTACTTAACTCAAAATTAATCTAATAAATTATTAACTACTCCATTAACTTAAAAATTAGATCGTTAAATTACTAAATCCGACATAACTTGGCCCAATAATTCTCATTGATCAAACGACCCATGAAAAATTAGTGGGCTCACTTCATTAATTATTTAAGCTCATATTTACCATTAAAGTAGTTTAATTAATTAATTAAACCAAGCCCAAGCCCATTAATTAATAACTTAAACTTTTAATTAATTTAAAATAAAAATACCCGAGCCAATTAATATGACACAGACCCGAACCAAACTAACTTGACTCATTATATTTTAGACCCGACCCGGACCGAAAAACCAGAGCCCAACCCGCCAAAACACAAGACACAACTCTAGCCTTCCTCTCTCTAAGCCCAAGTCGCGGCAGCCCTGAGCAGTTTAAAAAACTATATTCGTGCCTCTTGATACAGCCACCTTTGGTCGTGACACCACCGCCCATACTTAGCCAACATCCAGGGGTTCTAACCCAAAAAATTTGACCTTAAATCGAGCCCTATAGAAGGAGAACGAACCAAAAAAATTTAACCTTAAACCGAGCCCTGTAGAAGGAGAACGAACCAAAACAACAGAGACCTTCTGTTGCTCGCGTGCGTAGAATGCGACGCCAACTTCAGGCCGTTCGGCTGCCCATATCCGGCCACCAATGGCCAGAACACCACCTGAACCAACTTTCCCAAGGTCTGGCGGTTCTAACCCCACCTGAACCAGGCCCTAACTCGCTCTATGGACCAAGAACGAGCCTTTTTCTGAAACTGCTCAGCCTGCGCCAAATCTATCTTCTATGGTGCACCCAGCCTAAACCAGCGATTAAGCCACTTGAACCGCCATCCAATCCAGACCCTAAGGACCCTAACTCAGCCTTCAACCCGTTAATCAGCCCTTCGAACAGCCTTAGGTCAGAATACATGAAGAAACATGAGTTATGTTCCCAAAAACGTGAACCATGCATGATCATGTGAAGAAATTCATCCAAAACCACAAACACATACATAATCTGATCATTCATCTTAAAAACACTATGTAATATGATCTAAATGGTGTTCAAGAATGAATTTGAGACGTGTTTTTTAGATTTTTGAAGCAACAATCGTGTTCTTGATGCGTACGGCGATCACGGGGACGAACGAGCTACCAAGCTTTGCTTAAAACTTCAAAGATAATGTGGGAAGAGTGTCTTTTCTGATAAAGAACGTGAGGGAGAGGGGAGATGGAGGCTAGAGTGATTTTACGTGAAGAAAGTGATAAAGAAAGATCTAGATATATCGTTAATTTGTTAAGATATAAAGTTTAGATTTTTAGGGAAATAAATCTATAATTTTTAATATAAAAATAACCTTTAAAAATTTTTATTTTACTGATAATTCTCGTGATTTATAATTATAGATTTTTAAAAGCCCCTTAAAAGCTTTTAAAATGACTTATTTTGGTGAAAATTAGACTCATATACATACATACATACATATACATATATATATATATATATATATATATTAAAACTATCATTTTCTGAAATAAATAGCTTAAAATAATAATTTTAGACTCATAAAATTCTCATAAAAATATTGGGAGTGTAAATCCTACATCTCGTTCATCCATGGTCTCGTCTACGCGATCGAAAAACAATATTTATCAAATAAATTCATAAATTCCATAATTTCGGGTTAAATATTGTAATAACATTTAAAGCATGCAAATAAATCACATAATTCACATAATAGTACATAAAAGTTATTTAACCCTTTTTACTTTATTTTAGAACCATTAAATCCCTTAGTTATGCATGCGGATTTATATAAACGAATTTTCGGACGTTACAACCTGCACTTGCATCTGCTCCGTCGAATGTGGTGTCCAGAAAAAAACAAAATACTAGACGTGAATGCTAAATCTCAATACGCTAGTACGGATAAACATACAAACATAATGCATGCAAATGAATATCTGGGTATCATACTGGGAATCAAATCATGCTCAGTCTAGGCTCCATGGTATGTAGCACGCTGGGCCGTCGCATCAGGAGGTGACTCCCATACCATAAACCGTGGACATATCCGGGTCCCAAAACTATGGTTCACATCCACACATGAAATGGGGCTGAGCAAATCCCCTATACTGGGTAAGCCAACAATATCGGCTAAATCAAGATATATGCGCGTGTAGCATAACAGAAACATGCAATCATGGAACATAAATGCAACATATAAGCATGCATACTTGCTGGCAATCTCAATCAGTACTTACGTACCTTACTAAGGCAGTCCAAGAAGCATCCATCTAGGTACCAAGCCTATCATCCCGAACTATAAGTCTACAATGAAAAATAACCATGCATCACTAAACATGCTCTAAAAGCCTTAACTAAGCTATTACATATTCCCTAATATTTTTTGGATTCCAAAGTTATATTTGCGTCCATCATTAGTCCGCTGATGACGATAGCCCCACAACTTGAGCGCATCTCCTCTACACCTTGTAGACCAACCCGCCAACTATCAGACCAACATATGTGAATAAAACACCTAAAATATTCTACTAAAGGATAGGGAAAGAAGTTGGAAGTGGTGCACAAATGAGGCTCTCGGACCCTAAATTTATAACTGGAGTTTGGATGGTCCAAACTCCCGCTTCGGAGCGTCCGAACTCTGCATGTCTTCCACGTGTCCCTGAAAACACTTTGGGGAATTTGAAATGGACTTCGGATCGTCCAATATCAATATTACATCATCCGTGACGTCACCCTCTTGGACACCTGGATTGGATACTGTTCGGATCGTCTGAACCTTCACTTCGGAGCATCCGAACTCCTCTAGCTAGCCAATCAGATTTTACTTCTTATCTTATCTTATCCGATGGAGATCTGATCGTCCGATCTCTCGTCGGATTGTTTGAACCCTTCCCTTCCGAACTGGTCCAGGGCCTCCAAACTCCACCCCTTCGGACGGTTCGATCCTATAGTTCGGACCGTTCGATCCCTCCGAGAGCTTGAACTTTCCCAGCCATTTTCAAGTGTTCTGGATCCATTCTTTAACTCCTTAGATCTATTTGGAAATCTCTTAATCATGTTTTACTTAATCAAAACATGATCAGTTAATTAATTATCACTTAATTATTTATTCGGATACGGGCTACTACATTCCCCCCCCCCCCCCTTTAAAAGATTTTGTCCACAAAATCTAGGGTAATCCGAGAACGTAACATAGATCCAACTCATCATCTTCATTGGCATATTGATTCGAAACATCTGGTCGAATAACTCTCAAAACTTTAGACCTCGCTAAAACCTGCATGGTCAATAATCTAAGTTGTCTCTGAAATCTACCTTCTGACAATTTCCTTATCATCCGCAATCCCACTGGAACTACGAAACACCATTGAATACCATCAGAAGTTCATTGTCCATTACAAAATGGTAAAATAATATCTTCGGTCAATTTCCTCAAAAATTTCCATGCACGACAAGCGGATAAAAGAATCCTCCATCCTAGTCGCAAAATCAGTCTTACTCTAATATGAACTAGTCACGCCTTGTGACTGATACTTAACTTTGATACCATGTAATCCACGAGTCGTGTTACCGACCTGCATGATCATCTGAACTCTCATATCACACAAGTGTCTATCCCGAACTCACTGTACGATCAAATTATGCGATCTCAATCACCTTCTGAGTAGTAATAGCTAATAACTAGATATTAATACAGTCTATCTGACATCTAATCAGAATATTACGAGATTACTTGTAGCCTTATGACTACTCATTGGTTACCAACTCTAACTGGAACAGCAACTCTGACTGCGAATCTTAGCGATGATAATTCCTGTCAAGACCTCAGCTCGACATCAACTATCCTATCGCTAATCATAAATCCGCATCAGGTGAGAAGACAAGAGACAAATGCATTGTATCCTAACTGATCTAACATTGACATCACACCCCCGATGTTACTGCAAGTGTTAACCAATTGTTTCCCAATTTTAATTTTTAATGTCAATTACTAAAGACACTCTCTCAGAATACATTTTTGAGCTAATATACCTTGTTGGGAACGATGTCCTAGCTACTAGACCGAATAGCCTTTACGAAAAGAAATGGCCAAAGCCCTGCTACTTACTCACAATGCAACGACATCGATGCACTCCATCCTTTGTATCTGACAATCTTAGATAAAGCCTCAAGTGGTATAACCACCAGTTGTGAATTAATCCTACTGATCACTATCCGTATTGATCCAAATCTCGCTATCGGAGATAGCATTCCAAGCGATTTTCACTGGTCATCTTATAACAGATAACCGCAAGTTCTGAAACTTTCTAGCATCAGAATACGAATACTTACCCTGCTCGATGTTGACTAATAATTCCCAAAATAATAACACCATGAGAACAAATGGCAAAATTCATCCCAAAGAACACAAATTATGACAACATCGTTGTTCACAATCCTTTATCTTACGAAGTTCTCAGGTTGACACGTCGAAAATACACTACCATTCTGCCGCACACTTAGATGGCTAACACCATCCTTGGCACTGATAATCTAAATCAAATGATCGCATCTGTCTCATCCCTTGAAACAACATTTAAACTCACAACACCACTTATCCTACCATAGATAACAACAAATCCTAGTCAACTTGACTTATCACTGAGATGAAAAAAACTGGTTCACCTCAATCCCACACAAAATCCTCAATACTTCCGACAACCCAGCTAACTTCTAGATCGATCCCGATCGATCCTAACATCTCAATGGTACAGCACATCAGAAATATGCTGGGAGATCAGTGACAACAATCCCGCCAGACCCTGAAAACCAGGTCTCAATCCCACGACCAAAACAACTGATGCTAATGCTCATCGAAATCGACAACACTCGTCGTATCACAACTCAAGGGAAAACCTTTGAGAATATTGCTGGAAATGCCTAAGCAAAGCATTCGGCTAATAGTCCCCAAAAACTGTCGTCCAATAACAACATGGAACAACTACTTAATTTCATTCTATAAACTGGTTCAACTATTCCTATATCAAGCAATGCTTAGATAAAACCTGTATCTTCCTAACAAATAAGTACTATCCTGAAACATCACTAAATCTCAATGTATGTATTTACCTATGATAACTTCATAAATGCTATCGAACTAATCATGACCACATGAGTCAAATTGCAACCACTCCCCGTGATCAATAGAAATCCAAAAGTTCCATCTCCTACATTCCTAGGGATCTCTAAATGACTAAAGAATTCTTGAATGCACCTGAATCGCTTACCACTCTGAGGCATTACCAAGGACCAAACTTCTAAGCATATCAACTTAAAATATTGTCACAAGTACCCCCCTGATTCACAATCTTCCAAATCAACACTGGTTGGAATAAACTTATCGACCACGTCGATCCGCTGTGGTTAACGCTTATCTTGATAGTACCCACCAAATTAAGGCAATCGCGCGCCAATTCTTGGTCACTGATAACTCACATGACTTGATCAACAAATCTGATCTCGCTGCCTTAAGTCCGCTAATCCCAAACACTTGGAATCGCAAGAATCACATCGGATTCAACACACCAATCTCTGACAGAGTCAGACAATAGCTGAGAGTAGCCACTGGCACCAATCATGCACCAGTCCGGACTTACTACCAACCGTCTATGTTCACCCAACCTGATAATCAAGACAAACTAAGCCCAAAAGTCTCAATCCATAAACGCTGACGAAATCAGCCGATCATCACATGAATTCGCCGGTACGAACCCTGTACCAACTAGAATCGAAAAGTCATGATCGTCCAGTCCTATCGCGAGGAACGCCATACTGCCTTCCGAAATCCAACAGTATCCCAAATAACCTTTGGTAGAAATCCGTCTACCTACTAGATCTATCCATTTAGTGATATACCTATCGAAAGCAAAATCTATATGCTCAGAATGATCACTCGTCAAGAAAAATTCCTCCCAAGACTAATTCTGACAACATAAATCCACAATCTGTATCTCTGACAAAGGTCAGACGGTAACCAATAAATTCCTTAGCACTAACCCAGCACCAAAACTACAATTCAATAAATTCATCTATCACTGAATATCAACCTGATAGTTATAACTCTGGCTACAACTGCGTATCAAGACTGAGGTTTCCTTTCCTGGTAAGCTCCTCTGGAATATACTTTCCCAGAATCACCGACATAGGGTCGCGCTTCCTCACCCATCTCGACCAACCACACAGTCCATAGCCCCTGGTATAACCATCATCCTACCCCTGATGAATCACCTCATCCCTGGAACTAAACATAGTAACCCGACTAACTGAATCATCCTAGGAAAATACCTAGAACCAATCAATTGAAAATATGCCATTACCTAGCAACTACTGTAGTTGAACACTGCTCAACTAAACACTGGATTAATCTCAAGAAATCCAAATATTAAAGTACTAGTATCACTAATCCAGGTTCTGTGCAATTATTAAAATCCCATGTAATAGAAACAATTACCCAACCCAACTACAAATTCTTAGTTACCACCACTAAGAAATTTCCAACAGCTTGGAATCAATAATACAATGATTAAATTGCTTAAAACTGAAATACTATTTACAACGAATCTTAACACAGTATTCAATAATATTTAAATCGTTGTACACATCTTGATCTTGAGCATGAAGTTTCTCATATGTCTAAGCATCAATATAAGAATACTGGCCGAATTTCTTCCGTACGATCTCTCGCAAGGACCTCTGGTAGATTCCTTTCGAGGAATGATTTGTGCTCACTTACTAATCTTCCCGCTATGCTTTGCATCAATGCATGTCAGCAGACCTCCTCTGCCAAAAATTTAAAAAACTCGTCCTCTATTTCCAACCTAATTTGGCTGGAATCCTCATAAGGCGAAGATCTGTCATTAACCTCAGCGATGACGATCCTAAGAACCTTTAAGTATCTCGTCATTCCAAGTCAATTTCTGCTCTTTCGTCAGTCACAGTCATCACTCTACAATAATCATCCAAAAATCTTAATACTATGTCCCAAACTCTTATTGCATGCTCTGATACCCGCATCAACTACTAATCAAAGATTAAAGCTTAATAAAGCATGCACAAACGGTAAATTAGTAATAATTGCGAAAGCTTGAATAAAATCTAGCTGGAAGAATACAATCGGCTAAAGAAATCAATAATTGACAACACAATCGAATAAACTTCGATTAACAAAATAAGCCTAACAGCTAACCCTGTTGTCTCTTTCCCGTTTACTGACTCCACCGAGTCTCTGGGTGTACTACCTGCACCTGCATCTACCCCGTCGAATGGGGTGTTCAGACAACAACAAAATACTGGACGTGAGTGCTAAAGCTCAAGATGCTAGTATGGGTAAACATACAAACATGATACATGCAAATGAATATCTAGGTATCATACTGAGAATCAAATCCTGCTCAGTCTAGGCGCTATGGTATATAGCACGCTGGGCCGTCGCATAATGAGGTGGCTCCCATACCATAAACCGTGGACATATCCGGGTCCCAAAACTATGGTTCCCATCCACACATGCAATGGGGCTGAGAAAATCCCCTATACTGGGTAAGCTAATGACCGCTTAAATCGATATTAAAAATAATCACTAGCAAGCGCACTAGGTTAAGTAATAGTAAAGTGGACAAAGAGTCCAAGTATCGAACTCACAGAGACTGATATATGTAATTACCAAAATATAATTATTTTATCTTAATCTAGACTAATCAATAAAAGTTATTTCAGGATTTTTAACTAATAAATAAAATTTCAAATAAAATTAATTAAAATAAAACGCAAAAATAATTTTAAGGTTGAATTCAAATATGATAAAAATCCGATCAAGGACACACGTAGGTACCGAACAAATCATGTAACATGTAGTCGATTTAGGACTCAGATTAAAATATTAAATTATGGTGAATTCTCATAACTTGTTTAAAGGCTTATTTGTAGAACAATTAAACATTTTCAAATGTTGATGGATCAATATTTCATAATTCAAAGCAAATTCTAATGCATTGAGAATCTTGAGAATTTAGTTTTCACCAGATACCGCACAATGAAATAGAATACTATTTTTAGTCAATTTAACCTTGTGTTGATTTATGGAGTGATCTAAATCAATTCCTCCTCTGTCGACTTGGAATCGATTAACATGCAAACAAACAATTGGTCAGATTATTCACCAGAAAAATTTAAATCCAAAAATCAATAATATAAAAACAAATCTGAAAAATCCAAAATAAGCATTCAAGTTTTCTACATAGATTTTGTAGCGACCCGACCCGGATCCACTACCTAATCAGAGTAAAGAGCATAATTAAGCATGCATTAAATAAAATCGTTGCGAAAGACTTAAATACAAGCAGACCGACAGAATACAACCGGCTAATCATCATCGATTTATACAACCCAATCGAATTTACATAGATAAAAACCTACAGCTAAATACTGCTGTCTTCAAGATCGCTGGCTCCTCCAGGCTCCTGGTGCTCAATATTGCACCTACATCTGCCCCGTCGAATAGGGTATCCAGATACACAGAAAATACTAAACGTGAGCTTTAAGCTCAATACGAAAGCACGGATAAACATACAAATATGATGCATGCAAATGACAGGGTATCCATATCTGGGATAACTGTATACGAACTACTCAGACTGGCGCCTGGGATATAAGCTCGTCACATCGGGGTAGCTAACCACTGTGTGCGACCATTCATTCCCGAATCACGGATGTGGACTACGGAGTCCTTCAGGTATCAGTACCTAGGGGTACTCGATATCAAACGTCCTAACAGGGCTGAGCAACCCTAACTGGCTCATCTCGAAAGATATACATATGTACAGGCAAAAGATGATATGCACATGCCGCATAACAATAATAACATGCAAACACATAAATGCAACATATAAGCATGCATATCCGCTGACAATATCAGTCAATACTTACGTACCTTTCTAAGGCAGTCCTAGTAGTCCCACTCTAGGTTCCAAGCCTATCATCAAGTCTACAATGCAAATACCCATGCATCATTCAATAAGCGCTAAAAGCCTTAACTAAGCTATTGCATACTCCTAAATAATTTAAGGAGACCATAGCAATACCTGCGTCCGTCGGCAGCCCACTGATGGCGACTATCCCGCAACTAGGGCACTCCCCTGCTGCAAATCCACAGCCTCGAACACGGCTCTACAACACGAGCACTGCTCCGCTACTATGTCAGACACTGTCTGACTATACTAAAACAAATATCCTACTCCAACTCTAGAATAAGAGTACCCAAAGCCTTAAAATAGGACCACGAGGGCGAAGGAGAGAATTCGGAATTGGCAAGAAATGAATACCTCAGACCTTATATTTATAGGCATCGATCGGAACGTCCGATCCTGCCAAATGTCAAAATCTCACTGGTTGACTTCGGATAGGGGTGATCGAAGCTTCCGATCCTGTTCGGAGCTTCCGATCAACCACACGTCATAGATGACGTAATTCGATCGGAGCTTCCGATCACCTTCGGAGCATCCGATCCTAACTTCGGAGATTCCGATCTGTCTGACCCTCCGGACCATTTCTGATCATTTTGGGTCTATTTCCGGCTCCGTTAATCCATTTAGAAGTCTCCTTAATCATGTTTTACTAAATATAACATGATCACACGATAATTACTCATTATCGTTAATTCTGGATATGGGCCACTACATTCCCACCACCTTAAAAGGATTTCGTCCTCGAAATCTAAGGTAAACCTCGGGACTATAGTATAAACCATTCGTCCAATTCATTAGTAGTTCCGGTTCAAAACATCTGGTCAAATAACCTTCGACAATACCAAACCTCGCTAAACCTGCAAGATCTGTTCATTCACTGAACCACATCAGAATATAAACTCGATTTATAATTCGCACTAATTTCAAACTCGTACGCTTTTAACAATCACTCTGGAAATCACTGCCTTCTTATCAGCAATCCTGCGAGAATCGAGTAACATTGCTGACTATCGTCAGTTATCCATCGATAACTGCAACAACACGGCACCTTCGGTCCAAATTGCCGACTGTATCAGCCACACTGCCTACAAATCTTAGCGATGACACTCCTGCTAAGATCGTAACTAACCATCAGCTATTCTCTAGACATGCACGAAATCCATCGCTGCCCACGATAAAACCAGATACAACACATTGTATTTCACTGGTCTAACGGTAACATCGCATCCCTTGACGTTATCGCAAAGTTCTAAAACAAATTGATCTAGATTTGACTTTCGGTCAAACCCTAGATATCCTTCTTCCAAGAACTCATGTGAGTTACTCTTTATCACGAAGGATAAAATATTTCTTCCCAAAACAGTACCTTATGCGAATAGAAATGGCAACTACCGGCCACCAGTTCGCAAAGCAATCGCATCACTGCCACCACTCTAACCATCTGAAATCCTTAGACTGATTGCGATAAACCTTGATCTGAATCCCGCTATCATAGATAGCATCTACTCAATCGTATTAGTCATCCTTCCATGGATAACAACAAAATCCTGACAATTCCTAGCGTCATAGTACGTACTTTCAGTACTCACTCTGCCTGATGAATGTTTCCCAAAGAACACCAACTAAGTAACCAGATGACAAAATCTTTATACACAATTTCTTGTCTAAATGTATCCTTCGAGGTCGTCGCCTCGAAATTCACTATCATCCTGCTGAAACTCCCAGATGGAATAACACCATTCTCAGCAGTAGTCTATATCAGATGCTTACTTCTATCTCGGAACTAGAGATAGTATCGACGAAAACAATCTCCGTTTTATCCTGTTCCAGATAACCAAATCCTTGGCTCCCTAGCGGGGATAACCAAACTGATTCACCTTGATTCCGCACAGAATCTATCAATACTAGTGGCAATTACGTTATCTAACCCTCTCAATGACACAACATATCAAAACGAACAGGGATCTCAGTGACAACAATCCTGCCAGACTCAGAAACACAAGTCTCAGCTGTTGTTTCATCCCATGAAACAACTAATGCTAACCTGCTAATGTTCATTGAAATCCATGAGCACTTGTCGAATCGCCTCTCAACAACAAATCTTGAGAAATCTGCTGGAAGCACCCCAAGCAAAACACTCTGACTAACAGTCTTCAAAATTCGTCCACTGACAAGCCTGGGACGATCACTGAATCATATTTCCGTAAATTGAATAATTCATTGCTAACACCAAGCAATGCTCAGATCAAAATCCGTCACTGGTAGGCAAAGCAACGTTACCAACATCTACGATCACAAGAGCCAACTAATGATCACTTTTGTGATTTGCAGAATCCAAAAGTCTCGATTCCCGCATTCCTGGAGATCCCTTAGCGACTAAATAATTTCCTAAATGCACGTGAATCGTTATATCAAAGCATACCATACTTAAAGTACCATTCCCAGTACTTCTTGATTCACTATATCATTGTCTGATTAGGGTTGATATCGTCAGGCATGGCGAGAGCTACAGTATATCGATTTGATTGATCAGATTATTCCATACTGCTGGAGCATTCTTCAGACCAAACGGCATGACTATAAACTCAAAATGATCACACCTTGTTCTGAATGCAGTCTTCGGTATATCCTCATCTTGAACTCTTAACTGATGATATTCGAATCACAGATCAATCTTGGAATAAACCGATGAACCCTGAAACTGATCAAATAAATCATCTATTCTAGGCAAAGGATAACGATTCATAGAATGGTAGCAATCTCAAAGCTAGAAACTCAAACCTTGACCAATCTTCAATTGATTCGAATCGATGTGAACTCGAAATCGATATACTCTTGAAAAATCTGAAATTCATATCAAGTCATTCAATATTTCATTCAACTCATTCCAAAGCTCAACAACTCAAGGCTTGCTAATTTGACCGAAATTCAAACCGGCGACGTAACGGTTCGAAACCGATAATTCCAACAACTCAAACATCATCTAAACATTGATATATAACTCATATCAATATCATTTCATCACTTAATTCTCGAAATCAGCAGCATGTAATTCTAGAAATTAGTAAACGTAAACTGACGGCGTAACGATACAAATTCTGTAACCGAAACTTAAAACTATCAAAACTATCAATCATAACAACTCATATCCACTTCATATCAGCTTATATATCAACATATACAAGCATATCAGAAGGTTCAAACATTTGAAACATATTCTGAAAATCATAACAATTGCATACGTTGTCCGTTCTTCGTTCCGGCTTCGATATCGGAAATCTTATATCATCAAGAACACTAACACATACTCAAATTCTGATTTTTCCCAACATCATAATTTCGAGACCCACTGAATCAAAGAAATACTTACATCAATAGATAGCCCTTCTTGCAACGATTCCAAAACTATGCTCGGTTTTGAAATCGGACGGCCGTATCTTGAGATATTAAATTTTGAACATGAAATCCCAAAGAAGAATTGAAGTTCTCGGTTGTCTTGGCTGAACCAAATCTGAAATCTGATGTTATTACATGCATTTACGCGTTTACAAGCTACAATTGCCAAGTGTCCCACTCAAGTTGCCAAATTTTCACTTTGGCCCCTAAGCTTTGGACTATTTGCGATTCAGTCCCTCGGCAAGCTTCCGACTTCTAATTAAATCCTTTAATTCCGGAAACATGGAATTTAAATCTTAAATCCCATAAATATCTAATTAAAATAGTTTAATCTTTTAATTTAAGAATCGCGGAATTTAAATGTCACTATCCGTAAATACTCAAATTAAATATTTTCAGCTCGGAAATTAAATCTCTAATTTACATAAAATCTCCAATTAATATTTTCCAAAATTTGAAATTTAAATCTCTAATTCCGTAATTAATAACTTAATATTTTCGGGACCTTACATACATTCTCACCCATGGTAGCCCCTATTCACCATCCAAGCATCCCACACAACAACAAAGGAGCAGAGGGATTCCTTGTGTATGTAGTAGATGTGATGAAAACTAGCCCAAAATTGGCTGACTTGCTAGTGGTTAGTGAATTTGATGATGTCTTCCAAGATGAAATTCCGGGATTACCTCCAGCTCGGTAGATAGACTTCAGTATTGAATTGATGGCAGGTACGTTACCGATTTCTAAAGCTCCTTACAGAATGGCACCAGTTGAGTTAAAGGAATTAAAAGAACAATTAGAAGATCTTCTAGCTAAAGGGTACATTAGACCGAGAGTTTCACCCTGGGGCACTCCGATTCTGTTTGTACGAAAGAAAGACGGATCAATGAGACTTTACATTGACTACCGGCAACTGAACAAGGCAAACCTAGGCGTGAAATGAGTTATTTCAAAAGATGAAAGCAGAGATTTTCACGCCATAGCTTGACATTTCCTGCGCCATGGCGTGAACCGAGGATTATGAAGAAGTGAAAACAGAGCTTTTCACGCTACGGCGTGATGTTCCCTGCGCCATGGCGTGAACTGGTAAAAAGTTGAGTATCGAGACAGAACTTTTCGCGCCATAGCGTGACATTTCTTAGGCCATGGCGCAGGTCGCTGAGTAAAAAAAAGGAAAGTTTCAAAGCAAGGACTCTTTGAGATATATAAGGAATATCGATTTTTAGGTAAAAGGGGGATTGTTTTTGCACATCTCTTGGCGGTTGGAATATCACGAACCAGAGAGACAAAGCGGAAGAGCGAAGAACGATCGTGAAGCAATTTTTCTTCTTCTTCCAAAAATTCTTTTCTTTTATTTTTGTTTTGAATTAAATATTTTGATATTAGTTATGAGTTATATGCATAACTAAACCTCTTTTGTTGGGATTTAGGGGATCCGGACCCGATTGTCGACTCATGAATATTGGTTTTTGACCTCTGATGAATGTTTAATTATGCTATTGATTTATTTCGCATTGTTGGAGCGTAGCTAACTCTCTCAATATTTTATATCGTGTTTTATTTCAAAAGAAAAACTTCATGATAGGAACAAATAGCATGATTCATGGATCTACAATTTACATAAACATATGAAATTGGATACATATTGATAGCCATAGTCCAGTAGGTCGAAAGCTAAGGGATTCCACGAATCGTGATTGCAATTATCTATGATAAATAATTGAAGACATTTAATTATTTCATAGCATTGAATTAGTTTAGCATAACTTGAAAGAGTATGTTAATGAATTAGGAAATCTTGTCACAACGTGAATTGGTTGTTAAAAGTAATTTTCAGAGTCGACGAGGGGGAGGTGAACCGAAAATCTCAACATTCTCTCCATCATTTGAATTTAATTTACTAAGATTGATTCAATCCTTGATTTTTATTTATTAATAAGTTTATTTATTCTCTTGTCATTAAGTAGTTAACAAAAAAAAATCTCACTTTTTGTAAAAGTGAAGTAAGGATTAGTATTTAGGTAGAAATTGTGCAACTAGTCCCTGTGGACGATACTCATATTCATATATTATAATATAATTTGCATCGTGTACTTGCGATTATTTCGAGCATGCGAGATACATTTATTTTCTGAAATTCATAGTGCAAGAAAAGCTCGATCACGAAGCTCATCCCGAAGTACCTAACCCATACAATGAGCCATATGGCATTACGCCTCATAACATTCGTTCATTCATTTTCGGAGGCCCCTCCGGAGCTCATCCCAGAGTACCTAACCCGTACATTGAGCCATATTTGGAAAGGCCCCTCCGGAGCCCAAACCGGAGTACCAGTCCCGTATTGCCACCACGAAGACACATAAAACATCAAAATATTTTCGTGCATCAACATATCATATCTTCATGTTTCATCATAACATTATTCATTCATGCTTCATCGTCTTATCATTTCATCATAACTTTCATCATTCATCATATTATTTCATTCATTATGAAACATCATTGTTTCATCGTAACTTCCGTCATAAACTTTCATTCATGAACATAAAAATTTACTAAATAACTTCATGTCATAGATGATAAAAATCATACTTTCATATTGAACATAGGTTTCATGAATGAAACTTAGACATGTACATGCATCACATAACGTAATCGATCCACGTAAGTCGTTCTTGGCTTAAAACTTAAAACTTTTTGCATAGAAACTCTTAAATATATTTTAGAAGCCTTAAAAGATCATAACCATGAATTTAGGACACTAAAATAACATAAACAAATCATGAATTTCGAAGGCAAGGCGCGGCCGCTCCACTTCTAGGTGCGGGCGCGCATGACCTGCGCAAATGGATCTTCTTGCTCACTCTGAAACTCTATTGTAAATTCGGAATTTAGAAACGTGGTAAACATGAAAGTTTTGGCCCTTTATCTTGGATTTCTAATGCCGAAAACCTCACCTTAATTTAATTTTTCAGTAAAAAGTTATGCTCCATCTCCCGAGATATGTCACTGCCGGAAATTCAAACCACTCGACACACTTCGGGGAGATTTTGGTCAATCTTCCAAAATGATTTTGACAAAATTCAAACACAAAAGTTGTAGATAAATAAGTTGTTTTTCAAATATAATTGGCCTCATATCATTTGGATCACTACAATAATTTTTATCCTCAAAATCATAACACGTATCGGTAATCCGGTGCCACCAAACACAACTTCAACACTTCAAACTTCAAACAGAAACTTATTTTACCCAAAATCCTAACTACACAAATCATCAAAACTCATTTTCTTGTAATTGAACAAGGGTTAACTAACTTCAAACACTAAGATTTTAAATGATTTTGCTTCAGAATCTTTAAACCGTAACTACCATCAAAATTGCTCAACTTCTTCAAAATCTCAAAAATTCATTTTCTTTCAATTAAACATCAATTTCTCATCTTTAAAACTTCCAATAACATCATAATCTTCAAAAGAATCATTATTTTCTACACATCTATCAAAAACTTGTCAAGAATGACCACACTTCACAATTTCAACAATTCATAACTTGATACTCATAATTTCTTGCTTTCTCAAAATCATAAACCATTAAAACATGCACATCAACATACATTTTCATATTAAAATAATTATAATCTTGAATGGGTTTCAAAACCTTAAAATATTTGTTGAAAAACTTGCCTTAACCGAAGATAGAGTTGATCCAAATTCTTGGTAACGAGCTAACCACAAGATGAACGAGATACAAAGCTTTGAATTTCTAAATCTTGTAGAACCGCAGTGGAAGAAACAAAGGAGAAAAGGAGAATAATGGTGAAGGATAGAAAAGAAACGTGAAGAATGATGGGAGGGGAAAGAGTCAAGGGGACAAGGGGTATTAAGGATGGGGTAGGGAGTAGATAAGTGGGGTGAAGAGGAATTAATACCACGCGGGTGTTGTCTACATAAAACGTAGTCAGTCCAACACACCTCAAACTAGACTAATGAGATTTTCGTCTCCCGATGATTAAAATAAAATCATAGCAATATTATACTCAAAACACTCGTAAAATTATTTTCTAACACTTCGTGAGTAGGTTAGCCTCGTCCCGTGAGTCCAAAATAAAACTCAACCTGAAACCATCAACTCAATCGAAATCGTTAAAATAATATAGACACAATTCATGAAATCATATGCATAATAATAATTTAAAACAATTTAAGAATATAAATCATTTAATCAATATTACACTTTTAAATCATAAATAATAAAATGAAATAACTTAAAAATCATTTAACACAACACATGAAATCATTTAATTAAGAATAAGTATTAAATCTTGATTAAATAAAATAAAATAAAATAACTTAAAACTCATTTAAAATTATTTTAATAAATCATGAATAGATTTATGAATTTTCTGGATATTACAATCTACCCTCCTTAAAAGAATTTCGTCCTCGAAATTTGACTGATCAATATCCAAAAATATAAATTTTCCTCAACTAATCCATACAATCCCACACTTACATGTCTAGTTTCCAATATTATTGTCTTATAAACCAACAATCTGCTGCGCACTCTGATAAAAAAATATATCGTTCTTATTTGCAATTCTAATCTTATCAAATCAAAACATATATGTTCTAATTTGCTATGAATTTTGCTTGGAGATCATTTAATCAAAATCAAAACATATCTTTTCAAGTCAGATGTAAATCAGCTTTACGACTTAATTCAGATCACCAAAATCCTCAATATCTTCTGACACGTGATTCCTAAACCCAACGCTAACTAAAGGTAAAAGAAAACGGTAACAAAACGGATTGTTTTCTTCTCTTTTTCACCTTATAAATACGATCACTCAAACTTATTTTTAATCACACTCAACTCATTCTTCCTATCACAAATTATTTCTTCAAGATCTCTAAGAAGAAAAAGATGGCATTTTTAATGTTAGTCATTGAAACCATCTTGATTATCCTTCTCATGTACCTTGTATTCACCGGTGAATATTCACCCCAACTTTTTCATCTGTTCTTACATATGATTGTACTCATTGTTATTCCTTTATTTTTGTATTGTCATAATAATAGAGCTTACTTAAACCCAATCAAATTCTCAAATTCATCCATTAAAGCTTAGGATTCAAAATATTAATTTTGAAAATAAGCTTGTTCCAACAAACTTAACCTTGCAAAATCCAAAAGTAATTTCACATGTCAACAAATTTTTGTGTCACGACTTAATTCTAAATCATTCTTCTTATAGTCCAAAGAAACAATCACCAAGAACATTATTTGTCAACGAACCTATTCCATACAACAAGAGTATACCAACAAAAAATCAATTATCATCTTACATTCCTCTTAGTAAAAGTATAACATCCAACAGAAAATAATCTTAACTTTAATGTCCAAAAAAGAAATTTTCATCAACATATCATGTGACCATACGAAATCTTTTAATCCAAACAACAATATCCCAAGTATACCGACTTAAATCTAAAATGATCACTTATTTTAGTAAAATAAAATCTTCATATTAACCCAAATGAAAAAGTAATATCAATCTCAATTGATGTTTTTGAACAACAAATCACAACTTCCCCAAGATATCTTAACCAATTCAGGTTCAATACAGTCACAAATCCAAAAATCCATCCAAAAACACGAAAATTTTCTGTTAAAAAATTCAAGCATGATCATAACCGTAAGAGAGATCAAAAATCAAAAATTTTAAACATAGAACTTACAGTCATGGAGGCAGGAGCATTCGAGTCCTTGGCAAAATTGCATGCACGAACTATCACCCAGAGCCAACCGCTCTGATACCAACTGAGATGCCCCGTATTTTAAAATATTTAATAAAAGAGTTGCGAAAAAAAAGTAAGGAAATTTTTCAAAACTTTTAAACTATGCTGGGAGTGCATCGCCCTAGTAAACCAACAAATTCATTAAATGAAACACGGATGCAACCCTAAATTTAAGTTCATCTAAGATACGGCACGTCAAAACCTGGTACTAACATTTAAAGAGGATAGGGGAATGTGAGTTTAATTTGAATTATCCATATGGTTCTTCCTTCTCTTTCTCTTCTTATTTTTTGCTTTGGAATTTTTTAATTTATTGTTCTTTCCTAATATGTTTTTGAAAATATTTCTTATTTTTTTTTATTTTCTTAGTGTTTGTTTATTATTTATTTTTTCTTTAACCACTATTGATATATTGATTTTTTTGTGATTTAATTTAAAATAAAACTTTATATGATAAATTTTAAAAATTATAAAATATTTTATATTTTGTTCAATCATGAAATTTTTCTTAATATTACTATCTAATATGTTTTTTTTTTATTTAGTAAAGTTAGAATTTTTTCACTCTTTTTCTTGAGACTCCTAGATGCTCATTTTGTGATTTGTAATTCGATGAAAGTTGAAAATTTGGATGAAGTGAGATGCAATTGAGCTGATTTTTAAGTGGGTAATTGATTTTGTGATGGTTTGGATTTGGTGCCTTCTCGAAAGCATGACTCCGAATTTTCAACTTTTAAAATCTTGAAGCATTTTGTTTTCAAGTTGACAACTTCGATCTGAAAGTTCATGGATGCTTGGTTTTTATGTTGGAACACGTTCTCGGATCTGTCTGATCTGATACCCGTAGCAGCGAAAGTTTAAAAATTTTTATTTTCTGATCTAGAACGATTCCAGATCATGGATACCAAATCCGTACGATTAAAATAATATGCGTAAAATAAAACAATAGTAAATTTTACCTCTAGAGTCTCAACTTGAGGTTATGGACTCCAACAGATAAATCTGCTCTTCTTGTATATCCCAGGAACCGATGTCTCGATCAAATCCTGAATCAGGTCCACGAACAAAATTCTAATCCCTCTGATAGACTACACTAAAAAGTCTATCAGAATTTTCTGCAAAGAGAAATTAACAGATCTGATCTGTCAAACCAGATTGCAATTTTCGAAAATTGCAGACTGGATTTTCGAAAATAGGAGACTGAATTTTCTAATTGAGGAGAGGGGATTTTCGAAACCCTAAGGAGACTGCTCTCTAGGTTTCGAAAATTATGAGCTTGAATTGTGTAATTTTTGTACTGCAATAACTTATTTATAACATGGGCTGCTAACAGCTTAGGGCCCGGCCCGTTAGTCATAAGTTCAAGCCTAACAAGCAAAGCCCGCATGTTCAGAAATTAATATAAAATTCATAGTGACTCAAATTGATAAACCAATTTTACCAATGTGTACAAAAACCTTTTCTGCACATTTTAAAGTGAAGATAAATTTTCTGAATCCGAATTCAGTGGTTTCCAAAAATGGCATCCCCATGTCATTTTAGGAAAT
Organism: Henckelia pumila; assembly: GCF_033568475.1. Classification (NCBI taxonomy): domain Eukaryota; kingdom Viridiplantae; phylum Streptophyta; class Magnoliopsida; order Lamiales; family Gesneriaceae; genus Henckelia; species Henckelia pumila. The sequence goes on from NC_133121.1 coordinate 194,641,211, forward strand.
CTCACTCCCTCTTTTCATCAATAAGAAGTCCTACTTCTTGTTCGCTAAATTTAACTATCTCAACGGGGATTAGAAATCTATTACTTGTGTGACCCTCAATGGTTCAGGGATACAGCTAGCCGTGGGCCCACAACTCCTTGTGATTCGGAACAACAATTTTCGACTTGCCCATCGAATCATGGTAAGAGCGCCTAGCAACATCTCCCCATGATTCCCTAGGCATCACTGAAAGTGCCTGCAAGAACCAGTGGGTTTCGGTTAGCGTACAGTATGGTCCCTTCAACCATATATCCCGATCGAATCAACAACCATTGGTATATCGAGAGTCGTTTGAGATTCGATAACTATGCAATATATCTTGAAGATCAAATAGTGACATCGCATGTGCAACTAGGAAACCAAGTAACCTAAAGCACATCATGTACTCTGGCCAGAGATTTGTCACACTAATATCTTCTCAGATCGCATAGGATATCCACACTCGCAAGCGTGTGGTGAATCCTTGACAACAAAACATTGACTCCTCTATGTGTCGTAACTGTACCCAATCTCGACACCAGATGACCCTCATGGACTCGGTAAACGAGTCAAAGTACAGTACTAGCATATAGAGTCTCAATGATGTTTCAAGTAGTAAGGACTAATGGTGTACAACCAAAACCACAGACTTATCCACTCAATTAGTGAAAAACCATTTGGAAAGTCCGAATAGGGTAGTTCAATCATCCATCCAATGAATATCCATTTGCATGCTTTGAACATCTCTATGTTCCATACCAATGAAACGTGGTACTCGACATCGCAAATGTTAGTCTCAATCTCGAGAGATCCTTATCCTTATTGTGGACGGCTCAATTGACTAGGAACGGGTTTAGAATATACAGTGATTACAAGATGTGTTTTATGATAGTCATCCATATCCACTATCACATCTTACATGCACTTTAGTATATTCAAGGTCTTTATCTAAACATCGTATAATAAGTCACAACATAACAATATGATAAAAGATAAAGTAAATGCCAATAAAGAGTGTAAATTATATTAAACAAAGAGTGTTTACAAATAGAGTCATAAAGGCCCTTAGCCACAAGTTGGCTAGCAGGGCACTCACTCTTTCAATCTCCCACTTGCCCTAAAGCCAACTAGTCATACTACATAGTCCCATTGCTTCGCGATGTTTGTCAAATAATGGTCCTGGCAAGGGCTTAGTAAGTGGATCAGCGATATTGTCTGCAGAGGCCACTCTCTCGACAGTAATATCTCCTCTTTCCACGATCTACCGGATGATGTGGTATTTCCTCAGTATGTGTTTGGATCTTTGATGAGACCTTGGTTCCTTTGGCTGAGCAACGAAACCAGTGTTGTCACAGTACACCGGGACTGGACCAACAATGTAAGGCTCAGAATTATTTAATTTTAACCCGAGAATATTTAATTTAAAAATATTTAGAGTTTAGAATTAAATTCAAATATTCTTAAATGAATAAGGATTGAAATTGAATTAAATTGATTTTTCGGGGACTGAATTGCAAATATCCAAAAGTTCAGGGACTAAACTGCAAATAAGCTTATATTTATCTATTTGAACCTTCTCCATCAGATATTACACGACACAAAGGCAGAGAAATCAGATTCTTTTCTTCACGCCATTTTCAAGATTTTAAAGCTTCGATTTTGTGTGATCCGATCGTCAGAAATTCGAGATAAATATATATCTGCGATCACCGCTCCGAGAGCTACGTTTTGGTACAAGTTTCATTCACTTTCTCAGATTTTATTTTTATGTTGAAGATGGATATTTCTGATTTTAAGATATATGCATATATGCGCTGTACCGATTACGTATTCGCAGACGGTTCGGAAAACGATTGTCGTTCGAATTTTATATGATTTTAGAAAGCAAAATTCGAACCCTATAATTTCTTTCTATGCTGATTTTTGAGTTATGTGAGCTGATAGGATGAAAATTATAAGTTATATTGATTGTTGGATTGATTTGATTATGATTTGGATCACCGGTTTTTAGCTGTTATGCCGTCGGTTTCAGAATTACTACACTTTTGAGTCTATTGAATTAGTGAAGCTTAGATTGAATGTATAGCTGAGTTTTTGGCTCATTCATATTCCATTTTCAGCTTGGTATCAAAGTGTATTGAAGCCGAGACAATAGTCTTCGAACCGAGAAAGATTGAAGAAGGTTTGAAGTAGTTTGATTGATTGACTTGCAACAAATTCGAGCAGATTTTGATATATATTCGTCATGTTATGTTTTCAGATTTGAAGTACTTTCAGACGGGACATTGAAAGGTATAAATGATAGCTAATCTAGATGGGATAGAACACTCGAAATAGCTATTGTTTCGAGCATTCCCGTGTTAATCACATACATGTTTGATTTTATGTTTTATGTGATTAGATGACTTTGATGTTTTGCTTGTTTATGTTCTTAAGTGTTCAAGATATTTTATAGCATGTAATGCATACAGATTATGTTGCATTCATCTTGAACTCCAGCATGACAAGCACATTGGGTTGAAAAGCCTAGAGTGCATATGATGTTTGGAGGGATGTAGTTGAGTGGCACGAAATGTAGACTTACTTTCAGAGCCAGAAGACTCACTATAGTTGCACCAAAGTTAGAGGAAATAAAGTATTTGACTTCACCTCGATTGGGTGAGTTGGTGTTCGTTGAAGATTTTATTTCCTCGGGATCCCAAGAACTAATATCCTATTGATATCAGATTGATAGCCTCTTTTGACATATGCATTGCATTCACATTTATAATCTCGCGCTTTATGTTGTTTATACTGGGATTTTATTCTCACCGGAGGTATCCGGCTATTGCTTTGTTTTGTATGTGTGCATGGCAATAGGTGAGGCAGGAGCTGGTCAGAAGCGACAAGAATAGCTCGAGAGAGAGATTAGCATGTGGTGATTTTGGGTATAAGAAGTAGAGTTGATGTCAACCTTTGTATCTTGAACTTGAGTTTGTCTAGTACTTAGAACTTTTGAACATATAGATATGTATGTTTGTCAAGAACAAGAGGATGTAAGATCTTGTGGGTTGTATATCAAGTTCCATGTTTTGTTGCTTGATTAGCTCATGGTTATGCATGATTTTGCTTAGATTTTGAAGCATGATTCATGTTTGAAAAGTTATATGGTGTTTGAGATTCAAAACAGGGGCTAAACCTTCATTTTTCAGCTGTTTAGGAGTGAGATCCGAGGCCTAGGCGCGCCCGCGCGTCAAGTAAAAAAAAAAATAAAAATAAAATTTGTTGATCTTTTTGCGACGTGTTTTTGCGTCGCCAAATGTAAGGTTTTGCGTCGCCAAATGTCCGGTATTGCAGATTAACTATTTTTAGTTATTAATCGCCCTATAAGATTTGATTAGCACCCGAGGTCCCCACAACAGGTGGTATCAGATCATAAGTTTCTGGATTCAAAGAGAAGTTGATGAGCGGGGTAGATTGAGTCTGTATGACTGCTTGATATTGCATGAGATTACATGTATCTGATTATGTGTACTATATGCTAGCATGCTTTATATTGCAATAATTATGTGATTGCATGATTATGTGCTTTCATTGGTACTGCATGCTATATATGCAATTGTATTCCAGAGTATCCTCAGTCAGAACCTGAATTCTCATGAGAATGCTTATCAGAGAAGGATGGAATAAATTGCTGCATATGATATTGTTTATTCACTAATCTGTTTGACAATCAGATATGCCTCCCCGTAAAGCACCGACCACTAGACATCCATTAGTGGTTCCCCAGGCCGAACCAGCATTAGTACCACCGCCAGTTGCTGAACCTCAGAATGCACAGGGTAGTACATCTGCTGATTCTATGGATGCTACTGCTACTCCGATGGAGACACTGTTGAAACGATTTCAATCGTTTAAACTGCCAAAACTGAAAGGAATAGAAAATTCAGTAGACTGTGAGAATTGGTTAGAAGACATTGAACAGTTGTTTGAGTCACTTGATTATTCAGATGGCCGTCCTATCAGATTAGTTATACATCAACTTCATGAAGTTGCCAAAAGTTGGTGGATTACTACAAAGAAAGATTTAGAACATCGAGGTACGACTATCACCTGGAATGTCTTTAAAACTGAATTCTATCAACGTTTCTTTTCAGTCTCCTATAGGAAGGATAAGGGTGCTGAATTTGCCAATTTGAGGCAAGGTAACTTGAATATCGAAGAATATGTGGCCAAATTTTCAAGTCTTTTGAAGTTTGCTCCACATTTAGCAGCGATTGATGAAGCCATGGCAGACCAGTTTATCAATGGCCTCAATCCAGATGTGTTTACTATGGTAAACAGTGGATGACCCAATACCTTTGCTGATCACTGAATAAATCTAAGGGAGCAAAAGCAGGTTTATTGCGACAAAGAGGAGCACCATTTCTTCCACAGCCATCTCCATAGCTTGTATCAGCATCAGTGCCACATAATCCGCCACAGTTTCAGCAACCATCTCCCAGATTTGAGGGAGGAAGCAGTGGCAGAAAGGATTCTAGATTCAGGCCTAAAGGGAAGCAATTCAAGAAGGCAGGCAGTAGTTCTTCCAGTTCAAGTGGACAGAGGCCATTTGGTACAGGGCAGAGATCTAGTGAGTCAGGAGTGTTTTGTGGCAAGTGTGGTGGACGACATGCTACTGATCAGTGCAGAGGTGTGTTAGGTAGTTGCAATATCTGTCGCCAACCAGGTCATTATGCCAAGGTGTGTCCTCAAAGAACAACTGGTGTAAGTTCTTCTCGACCAGCACCTCAGGTAGAAAGGCAATCAGTGCATTCATTTCATCCTCAGCAATAGATCAGAGCAGGGGGAAGTCAGACTGTGACTCAACCTCCTAGGCAACATGCAAGAGTGTTTGCATTGACTGAGGAGCAGGCACAGGCAGCACCTGACGATGTCATAGCAGGTAACTATTCTATTTATGGTTATCCTGCCTATGTTTTGATAGATACAGGTGTATCACATGCATTCATGTCTGAAAAATTTTCTATGATGCATTTCTTATCGTCTGAGCCATTGCCTACTGTTGTTTCTATTTCTTCACCTTTGGGTGAAGGTATTGTGTCTGTTAAAATGATTCAAAATTGTGCTTTTCAATGTGACGGGAATGTGATTAATGTGGATTGTATAGTACTTGTATTATCAGATTTCGATTGTATTATTGGTATAGACATGTTAACCAAGTACAGGGCGGCTGTAGACTGTTTTCAAAAAGTGTTCAGATTTAGACCAGAAATGGCAGCTGAATGGAAATTCTTTGGTAAGGGTTCTCGAGCCAAGATCCCTTTGATATCTATGTTATCTATGACCCGTTTATTTCAGAGAAGTGCAGAAGGATTTTTGATTTATACAGTCGATGTATTGAAATCCAGTATAGCAGTGACAGATATTCCAGTAGTGCATGAGTTTGCTGATGTATTCCCTGATGAAATTCCTGGTTTACCTCCAGTTCGAGAGATAGATTTTAGCATTGTGTTAATGCCAGGTACGCAACCAATATCCAAAGCTCCTTACAGAATGACACCTATTGAATTGAAGGAGTTGAAGGATCAATTGGAAGATTTGCTGGCCAAAGGGTACATTAGGCCGAGCGTTTCACCTTGGGGCGCTCCGGTACTATTTTTACGAAAGAAAGATGGCTCAATGCGGTTGTGTATAGATTATCGTCAACTGAACAAGGTAACCATAAAGAATAAATATCCATTGCCTAGAATCGATGATTTGTTTGATCAGCTACAGGGTTCAGCTATCTATTCTAAGATTGATTTGCGATCCGGATATCATCAGCTGAGGGTACGAGATGAAGATATCCCTAAAACTGCTTTTAGAACAAGGTATGGACATTATGAATTTATTGTCATGCCTTTTGGTTTAACCAATGCTCCCGCAGTATTTATGGGATTGATGAATCGGGTATTTCAGAAATACTTGGATGACTTTGTCATTATTTTTATCGATGATATCTTGATATATTCCAAGAATGTGCATGATCATGCTGAACATCTCAGAATCATCTTACAGACTTTGAGAACTGAGAAATTGTATGCCAAGTTATCGAAATGTGAGTTTTGGTTGCAGAAAATTGTGTTTCTTTGGCATATTATTTCAGGTGATGGGATTTCAGTGGATCCAAGCAAGGTAGAGGCTGTACTAAATTGGCCGAGACCTACATCAGTGCCAGGAATACGGAGTTTTATGGGCTTAGTAGGCTACTATCGCAGATTTATTCGAGATTTTTCCAGCATTGCCAAGCCTATTACGCAATTAACACAGAAAAATATGCCGTATGTCTGGACTGAAGCTTGTGAAATGAGTTTCTTAGAGTTGAAGAAGAGGCTTACCAGTGCACCTGTATTGAAGATTCCTTCAGGTACAGGTGATTTTGTTGTATATTGTGATGCTTCTCAGAAGGGTCTGGGTTGTGTGCTCATGCAGCGAGGGCATGTTATCGCTTATGCTTCGAGACAGTTGAAGCCACACGAGACTCGGTATCCTATCCATGATTTGGAGCTTGCCGCTATTGTCTTTGCATTGAAGATATGACGACATTATCTTTATGGTGAGAAGTTTGAAATCTTTTTTGATCACAAAAGTTTGAAATATATATTTTCGCAATCAGAATTGAATATGAGACAGCGTAGATGGCTTTATTTACTGAAAGATTTTGATTGCGAGATCAAATATTATCCAGGAAAATCCAATGCAGCTGCAGATGCCTTGAGTAGAAAGGTATGTTCATTATCCTTATCTACAATAGGTGTGTCTCATTTGGTGGAAGATTGTTGTATTTCTGGATTAGTATTTGAAACAGATATACAGCCTATTTGTGTTTGTGCTATAAAAGCTGAACCAGAACTTTTGATGAGGATCAAAGAAGCACAGAAAGTAGATCCGAATATTCAGAAATCGATTGATATGGTCAGATATGGGCATCAATCTGAATATCAGGTCAGTGTTGATGATGTGTTATATGTGAATAACAGATAAGTTGTTCAAGATGTTTCAGCCTTGAAACAGCAGATCTTGAAAGAGGCTCACAACAGTCGATTCAGTATTCATCCTAGTGGCAGAAAAATGTATAATGATTTGAAAATGCAGTATTGGTGGAAACAGATGAAGTCAGATGTGACTGAATTTGTATCTAGATGTTTGAATTACCAACAGGTGAAAGCTGAACAAAAGAAGCCAGGTGGTCTATTGTAGAGTTTATCAGTTCTAGAATGGAAATGTGATCACATTTCCATGGATTTTGTCACACAGCTACCACGTTCATCCAGAGGGTGCGATGCCATTTGGGTGATTATTGACAGGTTGACGAAATCAGCATGCTTTATTCCGTACAGAATGACGTATAGACATGATCAGATGGCAGAAATCTACATCAGAGAAGTGGTAAGATTACATGGTGTGCCTAAATCTATCATTTCAGATCGAGACCCTAGATTTACATCGCACTTTTGGCATAGCTTGCAACAAGCTCTTGGTACTCAATTGCATCTGAGTACAACATATCTTCCTCAAACAGATGGACAGTCAGAGTGGACTATCCAGACACTTGAGGATATGTTGAGAGCTCTAGTACTAGACTTTGGTACTAGTTGGCAAGATTCATTACCACTTGTAGAGTTTTCTTATAATAACAGCTATCAGACTAGCATTGAGATGGCTCATTTTGAAGCATTGTACGGAAAAAAATGTAGATCACCATTATATTGGGATGATATCTCAGACGTACCAGATGTTGGGCCAGATATGATCCGAGAAATGAATGAAAATGTGAAGCTTATACAAAAAAGAATGAAAACAGCTCAGGACAGACAAGCAAAGTATGCGAATATCAGACGACGACCTTTATCTTTTGATCAGGGAGACAGAGTTTTCTTGAAGATTTCTCCATTTAGAGGTACAGTTCGATTTGGCAAGAGTGGAAAATTATCTCCACGTTTTATCGGTCCATATGAGATTATCGAGAAGACAGGCGATCTTGCTTATCGACTCGTTCTTCCTCCATCTTTGTCTGGTATTCATGATGTATTTCACGTCTCTATGCTGCGGAAGTATCAGCCTGATCCTTCCCATATTCTTCAGCCTGATGAAGCTGAACTTGACGAGACTCTCAGTTATTTTGAGCAGCCTATTCAGATTCTTGATCGTAAATAGAAACAGTTCAGAAACAAGATAATTCAGTCAGTCAAGGTTCAATGGAGTTGACATGGCATGGAAGAAGCGACTTGGGAGACTGAGTTAGATATGAGACAGAGATTTCCAGAGTTGTTTCATTGATGTGAGTTCTTATTCTATTTTATGTTATTCATTCTCTTATGTGTATACAGATTTCATATACAACTTGCTTATGATTTCGAGGAAGAACTCATGCCTTAGAGGGGGAGAAATGTAAGGCCCGAAATTATTTAATTTTAATTCGAGAATATTTAATTTGAGAATATTTAGAGTTTAGAATTAAATTCTAATATTCTTAAATGAATAAGGATTGAAATTGAATTAAATCGCTTTTTCGGGGACTGAATTGAAAATATCCAAAAGTTCAGGGACTAAACTGCAAATAAGATTATATTTATCTATTTGAACCTTCTCCATCAGATATTACACGACACAAAGGCAGAGAAATCAGATTCTTTTCTTCACGCCATTTTCAAGATTTTAAAGCTTCGATTTTGTGTGATCCGATCGTCAGAAATTCGAGATAAATATATATCTGCGATCACCGCTCCGAGAGCTACGTTTTGGTACAAGTTTCATTCACTTTCTCAGATTTTATTTTTATGTTGAAGATGGATATTTCTGATTTTAAGATATATGCATATATGCGCTGTACCGATTACGTATTCGCAGACGGTTCGGAAAACGATTGTCGTTCGAATTTTATATGATTTTAGAAAGCAAAATTCGAACCCTATAATTTCTTTCTATGCTGATTTTTGAGTTATGTGAGCTGATAGGATGAAAATTATAAGTTATATTGATTGTTGGATTGATTTGATTATGATTTGGATCACCGGTTTTTAGCTGTTATGCCGTCGGTTTCAGAATTACTACACTTTTGAGTCTATTGAATTAGTGAAGCTTAGATTGAATGTATAGCTGAGTTTTTGGCTCATTCATATTCCATTTTCAGCTTGGTATCAAAGTGTATTGAAGCCGAGACAATAGTCTTCGAACCGAGAAAGATTGAAGAAGGTTTGAAGTAGTTTGATTGATTGACTTGCAACAAATTCGAGCAGATTTTGATATATATTCGTCATGTTATGTTTTCAGATTTGAAGTACTTTCAGACGGGACATTGAAAGGTATAAATGATAGCTAATCTAGATGGGATAGAACACTCGAAATAGCTATTGTTTCGAGCATTCCCGTGTTAATCACATACATGTTTGATTTTATGTTTTATGTGATTAGATGACTTTGATGTTTTGCTTGTTTATGTTCTTAAGTGTTCAAGATATTTTATAGCATGTAATGCATACAGATTATGTTGCATTCATCTTGAACTCCAGCCTGACAAGCACAAAGGGTTGAAAAACCTAGAGTGCATATGACGTTTGGAGGGCTATAGTTTAGTGGCGCGGAATGTAGACTTACTTCCAGAGCCAGAATACTCACTATAGTTGCACCAAAGTCAGAGGAAATAAAGTATTTGACTTCACCTCGATTGGGTGAGTTGGTGTTCGTTGAAGATTTTATTTCCTCGGGATCCCAAGAACTAATATCCTATTGATGTCAACCTTTGTATCTTGAATTTGAGTTTGTCTAGTACTTAGAACTTTTGAACATATAGATATGTATGTTTGTCAAGAACAAGAGGATGTAAGATCTTGTGGGTTGTATATCAAGTTCCATGTTTTGTTTCTTGATTAGTTCATGGTTATGCATGATTTTTCTTAGATTTTGAAGCATGATTCATGTTTGAAAAGTTATATGGTGTTTGAGATTCAAAACAGGGGCTAAACCTTCATTTTTTAGCTGTTTAGGAGTGAGATCCGAGGCCTAGGAGCGCCCGCTCAGCCAGGAGGCGTAACCGCAACTAACCAAGGCACTTTAGGTGCCTTGGCCCGAGCCTTAGGCGCGCCCGCGCCCATATGAGGCGGCCCGCGCGTCAAGTAAAAAAAAATAAAAAATTTGTTGATCTTTTTGCGACGTGTTTTTGCATCGCCAAATGTCCGGTATTGCAGATTAACTATTTTTTGTTATTAATCGTCCTATAAGATTTGATTAGCACCCGAGGTCCCCACAAACAGCTTCAGGAATGACCCCTAACTCTTGGACGAAATTCCTCATCCAAATGACCTCTTTAGCAGCAGCTGATGCTGCAATGTATTCTGCCTCTATGGTGGAATCCGTTGTGGTGTCCTGCTTGGAACCCTTCCAGGAGACAGCACCACCATTGAGCATGGATACAAATCTAGAGGTTGATTTCGAGTCATCCACATTGTTTTGGAAGCTAGTGTCGGTATAGCCTTCCAATTTCAATTCTCTTCCCACATAAACCATGAATATATTCTTAGTCCTTCTCAAGTACTTAAGAATATCCTTAACAGCTTTCCAATGCATTTGACCGGGGTTTGCCTGATATCTACTCGTGACACTCAGAGCAAAGGCTACATCCGGTCTGGTAGATATCATCCCATACATGATACTACCTATAACTGACGCATATGGTACGTGTGTCATTTTCTCTATCTCTTCGTCAGTCTTGGGAGACATTGACTTGGATAGAGAAACTCCATGACACATAGGTAGATGTCCTCTCTTGGACTCATCTATAGAGAACCTCTTCAATATGGTGCCGATGTAGGTCGTTTGAGTGAATCCTATCATTCTCTTAGACCTATCTCTATAGATCTGTATTTCTAGAATATAGGACGCCTCACCCAAGTCCTTCATAAAAAATCTACCTGATAACCATATCTTTGTTGACTGCAACATCCCTACATCATTTCCAATGAGTAGGATGTCGTCAACATAAAGCACTAAGAATGTCACAGCATCCTTAACTACTTTCTTGTACACGCACGGTTTCTCCGGGTTTTTGATGAAACCAAAGTCCTTTATTGTTTCATCAAATTTCTGGTTCCAACTTCTTGACGCCTGTTTGAGACCATAAATTGATCTCTGAAGCTTGCATACCTTATGCTCGCTTCCCATGGATGTGAATCCCTCTGGCTGCATCATATAGATCTCTTCCTTAATGTTTCCATTAAGGAACGCAGTTTTCACATCCATCTGCCATATCTCATAGTCATACCATGCTGCTATGGCAATTAGGATTCTTATGGACTTGAACATTGCGACTGGTGAAAAAGTTTCATCATAGTCAACACCTTGTCTTTGAGTATAACCTTTTGCGACCAATCGTGCCTTGTAGGTCAGCACCTTACCATCAGGCCCAAGTTTTCTCTTGTAGATCCATTTACACCCTATAGGAACAATTCCATCGGGAGGATCTACTAAAGACCAAACTTGATTTGCATGCATGGAGTCTATTTCAGACTGCATGGCTTCAAGCCATAAATTCAAATCGGAATCAGAAATTTCCTCCTTGAAGTTTCTTGGATCACATCCAATGTTGGGTTCACTTTGATCCCCTTCAAGTAGGAGATTAAGTCGAACAGGAGGTCTAGAAGCCCTTTCGGATCTTCTAAGAAGTGGCGTGTCATTTATTGGTTCCTGAGGTGTGGGGTTGTTATTTTGTATCTCAGGTTCTTCTCGAACTTCTTCGAGTTCCATCATTTTGCCTTTTCTATCAAGTAAGAACTCCTTCTCAAGGAAGGTGGCATTCCTTGAAACAAACACTTTTGTTTTAGTAGGATGATAGAAGTAATATCCAATCGAATTCTTCGGATACCCTACAAAATAACACAAGGTGGATCGACTATCCAACTTATCTCGCACTGTCTGCTTCGCGTAAGAAGGACATCCCCAAATCCTCAAGTACAAATACTTAGGAGTTTTGCCAGTCCATAATTCGTATGGAGTTTTATTCACTGCTTTAGTGTGGACATTGTTCAACAACAATACCGCCGTTTCAAGTGCATAGCCCCAAAACGATGGTGGGAGCTCAGTGAAGCTCATCATAGATCGAACCATGTCCAACAGAGTTCGATTACGACGCTCTGCTACACCATTAAGCTGAGGTGTGGCAGGAGGAGTCCGCTGAGAAAGAATTCCATTTTCTTTCAGATAGTCTAAAAACTCGGTAATCAAGTATTCACCGCCTCGATCTGATCGAAGTGCTTTAATACTTTTACCTAGCTGATTTTCTACTTCAGTCTTGAATTATTTGAACTTTTCAAATGATTCAGACTTATATTTCATTAAATATAAATACCCATACCTAGAATAATCATCAGTAAATGTAATAAAGTAGGTGTGACCATATTTAGTACCAATACTAAATAGGCCACAAACATCTGTATGGATCAGATCCAATAGATTTTGACTACGCTCAGGCTTTCCCTTAAAAGGTGTTTTAGTAATTTTTCCTTTCAGGCAAGATTCAAAAGTAGGTAGAGAGTTTATATCTGACATATCAAACATACACTCTCCCACTAGCTTGTTCATCCTCCGTGAGGAAATATGACCTAGCCTAGCATGCCAAAGGTTTGCTGGGTTTTGACTATCATTTTTTCTTTTCATTGTTGTTGACGGTTTATCAACATAATTAACTGGTACGTCTTTTAATTTTAAGTTATATAGATCATTTTCAAGTTGTCCACATCTAATCAAACATTCATTCTTGTAAATATTGCAAATCCCATTCACAAAATTGCAAGAAAAACCATCTCTATCAAGCATAGAAACAGAAATAATGTTTTTAACCAAATTTGGCACAAATAAAGCATCTCTCAAAAATAACTTAAAATTGTTCTATAAAATTAAACAAACATCTTCCACAGCTTTTGCCTCAACTCTGGAACCATTCCCGAGCCTCAACTGGGTCTCACCCATCCTCAGCTTACGACTTCATGACATCTCCTACAAATCATTGCAAATGTGAGATCCACATCTGGTATCCAATACCCAAGAAGTAGTATTAAGTGAAACATTTATTTCAATATAAAACATACCCTTCGCAGTTCGCAACTTCTCGAGATATTCCTTGCAGTTACGTTTCCAGTGACCGGATTTCTTGCAGTGATGTCAAACATCTTCAAACTTGTCCATGTTAGAAACTTTGGTCTTGTGCTTCTTCTTGGGCCCTGTTTTCTTGGGTGGGGCATAACGTTTCTTGCCCTTTGCACTTGATCCCTTCTTAGCAGAAGAAGAGGAGCCCACCAAGAGAATTGGTTTATCCTTCTTCAATGTGGCCTCATAAGTGACAAACATATTGACCATCTCTTCAAGGGTGGCCTCTAGCTTGTTCATATTGAAGTTCACTACAAAACCGTCAAACGATGGAGGAAGAGAAAGAAGAAACAAGTCCACACACAGTTCGTGCTCCAACGTCAACTCGAGGGTCACCAATTTTTCAATGAGCCAAATCATGCGTACCCCATGTTCACGGACCGAAGTCCCTTCATGCATGCGGCACGTCATTAGCTCTTTGACAGTGGAGTACCTCTCAGCTCTTGATTGAGCCCCAAAAAGATCCTTGAGGTGCATGTGTATGTCAGCTGCATTCACGGCATTCTCAAATCGCCTCTGGAGTTCATAAGACATTGAAGCTTGCATGTAGCATTTTGCCTTGATATCATGGTCCCACCATTTATCAAATTTTTCCAACTCATCTGCACTCACATTAGCCGGTGCTTCCTTCGGAGGAGCCTTTTCTAACACGTAGAAAATCTTCTCCGAGGACAAGACAATCTTCAACTTATGAAACCATTCCATATAGTTTGCGCCAGTAAGTTTGTGTTGTTCGAGAATTAAAAACAGTGGATTACGCGAATTCATCATAATGATATACTGAAAAATAAAAAAAACAATAATCAGTGATTGTTTAATTAATTTAATAAGACATAAAATAAGGCGAATTTAATTTTATGAATTACTCTCCCACTATTTTAACGATTTCACCACCCTCTAGTGAAAACGAGAAAATTATTTTCTTTTGTAGGAACATGGAGCCCAATTTACAAATTATAGTTTCGAATAAAATCAGCCAATTATAATTTTTAAAAAGGTAGAGTTCAATTGCTGCTAGAGCAACCTCCATGTTTTTACCTCATATCCAATAAAGGGCCCAATAATATGACGCCGTTTAAAGTGATATGTCAAGTTGATCCATCAATATTAAGTTGTGATGGACGGTCGCCATGTGAACCCCCAATAATATAAGGCGATCCCATGGGAGTTCCACCCAACTTACAACAATTGTCTACTCAATGCACAGCTTTTCGGCGAACGGGCCTTCCCAATAATATGAGATGGACCACGGTCGCGGGTAGCATCTATCATGAACTGATAGTTGATGGAAGGTAGGAAAATATAAACTATATTTAATTTTCCTTTTGTTAAACTTGATATTAATTTTAAATCATATTTAAAATGAGGGATTTTTAATTTTGAAAAATTGTCTCATCATTTTAATTAATTTGTATGCTTGCGGGATTCATGCAATTTAGTCTAAACATGCATACAATAATAATATTAAATATTAAATAAAAGATGATCGATGCCTAGATCTAATCGACCTGTGGTTGCCAATCACGAGTCTAAGTCCAATCCTAGGTGATATGTAAGTATGCAATGCAATCCTATTACATTGAGCTTCCAATTTTATATTTATTTGATCTTTATCATTGTCTGCTGGGTCCACCATTATCTTCAAATCTTTATCTCCCACTAAATCTAATAAATTTACAATAAATTTCGATGACAAGTAGGGAATATACATTTGAAGGGTGGGAACGGACCATAAACCAGACCCACTTTTATTACAAATGACAAATCAAATTGGGCCATAATACAAGCCCATTAATAAAAACCCAACAACAATAATAAAACAAAATGTAAACAACCTAACATACACCTAAAAAATTGGTCATGACAATCGATCATCCTTTTATCCAATTATTTAATTCAATTAAATGATTGGATAACATGCAATTCAAAATGATAATAACTGTAAATAGATAAAATCATATTTTATACATAAAATCCCATTTTATATATAAAATCATATTTTATCTAGTTTATCCATAAAATCATATTTTATATATAAAATCTAATTTAATATATAAAATCATATTTTATTATCAATTGTAACAAAATAAATAATTTTAAAATTTTAATTTATTGGATTAAATTTATAAATTTTCCAAAAATTCAAATTCATCCAAAAATTAATTTTCTTAAAATTTTGGGTTCAAACAATTTTGACCCATTGCCTCGTGGACCAACCGAAATAATTTTTGATCGGGCCAAAAACTGGGCCCAATAACTATTAACGGGCCGAAATTCATAATTTAAAAAAAAATAAAAAATATAATTTTTTTTCTGGGCTCCCGACCATCGGGGGCCCTGCCCCGCTGCTGGGCCGCAGTGCGCGGCCCAGCTGCGCGCTGCCCGGGCAACCTTAATTTTTTTTTTTTCATTTTATTTTTCTGAAAAATCAAGGCTTTGTACAATCGATGTAATTTTAATCGTAAGATCAGAGAACAACCTGGTTTTGATATTACTGTTAGAACACGTTCTCGGATCTGTCAGATCTGATACCCGTAGCAGCGGAAGTTTAAAAATTTTTATTTTCTGATCTGGAACGATTACAGATCATGGGTATCAAATCCGTACGATTAAAATAATATGCGTAAAATAAAACAATAGTAAATTTTACCTCTCAAATCTCAACTTGAGGTTATGGACTCCAACAGATAAATCTGCTCTTCTTGTATATCCCAGGAACCGATGCCTCGATCAACTCCTGAATCAGGTCCACGAACATAATTCTAATCCATCTGATAGACTACACTATAAATTCTATCAGAAGTTTCTACGAAGAGAAATTAACAGATCTGATCTGTCAAACCAGACTGCAATTTTCGAAAATTGCAGACTGGATTTTCAAAAATAGGAAATTGAATTTTCGAATGTGAGGAGAGGGGATTTTTGAAATCCTAGGGAGACTGCTCTCTAGGTTTCGAAAATTATGAGTTTGAATTGTGTAATTTCTGTACTGCAATAACTTATTTATAACATGGGCTGCTAACAGCTTAGGGCTCGTTACTCATAAGTTCAAGCCTGACAAGCAAAGCCCGCATGTTCAGAAATTAATATAAAATTCATTGTGACTCAAATTGATAAACCAATTTTACCAATATGTACAGAAACCTTTTCTGCATATTTTAAAGTGAAGATAAATTTTCTGAATCCGAATTCAGTGGTTTCCAAAAATGGCATCCCCATGTCATTTTAGGAAATCTCACTCCCTCTATTCATCAATAAGAAGTCCTAATTCTTGTTCGCTAAATTTAACTCATTAAATTTAACTATCTCAACGGGGATTAGAAATCTATTACTTGTGTGACCCTCAGTGGTTCAGGGATACACCTAACCGTGGGTCCACAACTCCTTGTGACTCGGAACAACAATTTCCAACTTGCCCATCGAATCATGGTAAGAGCGCCTAGCAACATCGCCCCATGATTTCCTAGGTATCACTGATAGTGCCTGCAAGAACCAGTGGGTTTCAGTTAGCGTACAGTACGGTCCCTTCAACCATATATCCCGATCGAATCAACAACCATTGGTATATCGAGAGTCATTCAAGATTCGATAACTATGTAATATATCTTGAAGATCAAATAGTGACATCGAATATGCAACTAGGAAACCAAGTAACCTAAAGCACATCATGTACTCTGGCTAGAGATTTGTCACACTAATATCTCCTCAGATCGCATAGGATATCCACACTCGCAAGCGTGTGGTGAATCCTTGACAACAAAACATTGACTCCTATATGTGTCGTAACTGTACCCAATATCGACACATGATGACCCTCATGGAGTCGGTAAACGAGTCAAAGTACAGTACTAGCATATAGAGTCTCCATGATGTTTCAAGTAGTAAGGACTAATGGTGTACAACCAAAACCACGGACTTATCCACTCAATTAGTGAAAACCACTTGGAAAGTTCGAATAGGGTAGTTCGATCATCCATCCAATGAATATCCATTTGAATGCTTCGAACATCTCTATGTTCCATACCAATGAAACATGGTACTCGGCATCGCAAATGCTAGTCTCAATCTCGAGCGATTCTTATCCTTATTGCGGACGGCTCAATTGACTAGGTACTGGTTTAGAATATACAGTGATTACAAGATGTGTTTCATGATAGTCATCCATATCCACTATCACATCTTACATGCACTTTAGTATATTCAAAGTATTTATCTAAACATCGTATAGTATGTCACAACATAACAATATGATAAAAGATAAAGTAAATGCCAATAAAGAGTGTAAATTATATTATACAAATATTATTTACAAATAGAGTCATAAAGGCTCTTACCACAAGTTGGCTAGCAGGGCACCCACTCTTTCATTTTATGCGCCGACTTGTTGAATTAGCTTTTCAGTGGAAAAGTGGTCCGCTTGGGCCGTTGATTTTTTTTGGGTTTTTAGTTTTTGATTTGGATTTTTTTTTCAATTATGAACGCTTTTGCAGAATTGACTATATTGCAGGCAATTTTTAAATGGTTGTGTAGGGGAAAGAGTGCCTCGTGATTGTGCAAATTACTTCACAAGCTTTTATTTTTTGATTTGAAAGAAACTGTAAACTCTCCATTTGTTTTGCTTCTCAGTTTTATAGATCTCGCGTTTCACTTGTTCCTAAAGTGTGTTTATTGAATTTTTAGGACATTATAACTTATTGTATTGTGAATACCTGGGGTCGTGCTTGATAGACGAGGGGGCAGATTGGTGTGAGGAATCATGGATAAAAATGGGTTTGAGGATTGGAGGGATATGGTGAGAAAAATGCTTCCTGCAGGTGCGCCCATTCCTGATGAGGTTAACTTGGATTATTCAATAGAATTAGAGTATGATGGCCCTCCATTTTTGTATGAAATTCCCGGGGCCGAACCCCTTGATATGAACGCAGATGCAATTCCAATTGCTGAACCGGTTTCCCAATCTAGAAGATCAGTGACTCACGATATGGCCCCAGTTGTAGAACCAATCCCTTTTCCCATGTCTCGTATTGTGAATGTTGCGAATCATTCTAATAACAGTCCTAGGATGTCTGGAAGTTCGGAATCTGAAGTGTCAGTTTTGCAAAATGCTGATTTTTCTTTGCCATCCCCTTCGGCTTCCCCCGGTTCAGTGCACAATCGCCGAAGTAATGTTCCAAAAGAATCCTCCAATGACGGGAGGAGAGCCACAGTGGTCACTTTAATACAGTTTATAGATCTGACAGGAGAGTCGTGGATACGGAGAAACAAGTGTTTCCTGAATATGTTGGTGTCACCATAGAAAAAAAAAGGAGAAAGAAAACGAGAGTGTGTTATAGGTGTGGAAAAGGAAATTGGGAGACCAAGGAATCATGCCTGGTTTGTGATGCAAAATATTGCAGCAATTGTGTGGTTAGAGCAATGGGTTTGATGCCAGAAGGGCGCAAATGTGTTACTTGCATCAGTGAGCTGATTGACGAGTCAAATAGGTCTACATTGGTTAAACATTCTAGGCTTTTATAACGTTTACTTAGTCCATTGGAAGTCAAACAAATAATGAAAGCCAAAAAAGAGTGTTCAGCGAATCAACTTCGACCAGAGCAGTTGATTGTTAACGGGTATCCTCTGAAACCAGAAGAGATGGCGGAACTTTTTGGAAGCCCTTTGCCTCCTCGGAAGTTGAAGCCAGGCCGCTATTTGTATGATAAGAAGTCAGGTCTTTGGGGAAAGGTGATGCTTTTTTCATTATTCATCATTGCTGGAAATCTTGTCTTGGGAATTGAAAATGCTCATATGGTTTTTGATTTTTGATACCCCGGAAAATTATTTTAACCCGGACCCGTTTATTATGGGTTTAAGAGGGTTGGCCCAATTATTGGATTATTATTATATATAAGGTCCAGTCCAATTTCCTACCTGTTATGGCGTGTCAAGACATGGGCTGCTGTTAATGGGCCGACCGATCTAGGGCCCAATGGGCTTGGTATGTTTTCTAGTTCAAGAGGAACTCGAATACATTGAAGATAAGCTTGATCACTGCACAGATATGAATGAGATAGGGATAAACTCAAGGGTGGACCAATGAATGAAGAGTCCTACTCTAGGACATGTTATAATTCGACTAGGTAACTTACTCTATTTTTTCTATAAATACAGGTACTGTTATGGTTGTGTTCATTCATTATTCATTGCTCATTATTCATCACGCATCCACTCTCACTTTTACATTCACGCACTCATATTCTCCTGTTTTCGCATTAATCATACCCTTTGCCTTCAAGACACTGACTTAGGCATCGGAGGGGTCACGCCGAAAACACCTTTGGCACCCCTTGACCTAGCTATTGCTTGTGCAGATTTTAGTAGTGCCCGACCCGACCTGCTTTATAAAGGAGTTGGAGGATCCATTCTACCAGACCAAACCCGAGGTAAAAAATCGACATCATCAATTGGCGCCGTCTATGGGAATTTGAAGAAAAAGAGTTTCGATGGCTAATCAGAATGGAGATCGCCTAAATTTAGAGGAATTAGTAGCTCAGGCTGTTCAGAGGGCTTTGGCGAAAAGGGGTGAGGCAAATCCCCCGCACCCCGATCATAATGCCCACCTTGAGGAGATCAAAAAGTTGAAGGAAGAGATGGAGCAGCTAAGGAAGAAGCAGGCCGGGTACCTAGCTACCACAACCAGAAACATTCCTTTTTCTCAGGAGATATTGGACGCCGACCTCCCCAAAAAATTCAAACTGCCTCATGTTGGGGAGTATGATGGTAAAAGAGATCCTGAAGACCATTTAGCACGCTTCGAGAATGCAGATCTGTTGCATAAATACTCTGATCAGATTAAGTGTAGGGCTTTCCTTACTACTCTCATAGAACCAGCCCAGGAATGGTTCAATACGCTACACCCTGGGAAATCAAGGAATTTACGGATTTTATTAAATCCTTTTTGCATCACTTTGCTAGTAGTAAAAAGCATCCTACTACCACTTTCAGCCTTTTTGCAATCAAGCAACGGGAACATGAAAATTTAAGAGCATATATTCGCAGATTTAGTGGCTTGGCTCTCGAAGTACCCATGGCTACGCCAGATCTGCTCATCAGTGCCTTCATGCAAGGGCTGGATACAAAAGACTTTCTTAAATCTTTAATAAAGAGGCCCCCAGAAACATACGAGGAGTTACTGGCTCGAGCTGAGAAATATGTCAACATGGAAGAAATACAAGTTTCGCGAGCAGCTATGAAGAGAGAGCGGCCAAAAAGTCGAAAGAGCAATAGGGTTCCAAGCAGTAGTTCGGGAATGGGACAGCCATTCCGACCTTTGTTGTTAGGAGAATTCACCTCTTTCACTCCTTTACGCATGAGCAAAGTCCGAGCTCTACAAATTTGTGACGATCGGAAGCTCACACAAAGGCCTCCATGGACAGAGAAGGGACCTCAAAATAGGAAATCGGATAAATATTGTCACTTTCACAATGAGTATGGGCATACTATGGAGGACTGTCGTCAATTAGATCAAGAGATTGAAAGGATAATACAGAAACATTCTGAATTAAAAAATATATTGACCCGTCAAGAGGGGTATCGCCCGAACAGGGGACAGGGAGGAAGGTCAAGACAAAGGGCCAGGACTGCTCCTCCCCATGAAGATTTCAATCATCCAAATCAAGACCAGCCTAGGGATGACCGAGCTCATCAAAGACCGGCCCCGCCTGCTCGAGGAATTATCAACATGATTTCTGGAGGCCCTACTGATGGAGATTCCAATCGAGCTAGGAAAACCAGCAGCAGAAAATTAATAAATATGGAGATTGACAATCAGATTGTTCATACTGGCCCGACCCTCTCTTTTGGGCCGGAAGATTTGAAAGGGGTTTCAAACAATCATAATGATGCACTGGTAATAAGGGCCATGGTCGCAAATTATGATGTAGCCCGGATATTTGTGGATTCAGGCAGTTCTGTCAACGTTCTATTCCAGGAAGCAATAAATCAAATGGACTTAGGACAGTATAAGATGGAGCCCATCGTAACATCACTCTTTGGTTTCACGGGTCATGCAATCCGACCTATTGGATTAGTGCATCTACCCCTAACTCTTGGAAAAAACAACGGTCTCAAGACCAGGATTGTGAGTTTCATTATAGTAGACGCTCCATCTGCCTATAATGCCATACTGGGTAGACCTGCCATGACCACTTTCATGGCTGTTGCATTAGCTCTGCATCAGAAAATGAAGTTCCCCGTTGGTAATGAGGTTGGTGAAGTACAAGGTGATCAAGTTATTGCTCGCAAGTGTTATGTGGAGGAGGTCAGAATAGAGCAAAAGGTGACCAGGACTGATAGTGTCGACATACCTGGACTTTCTGGCATGGAAAAGGTCAACCTAATAGAGGATGCATCTGTCAGTGCTGAGGAAGAAATTGAGGAAATCATGATCTCACCTCCTTTTGAGATGGTAAAAATTGCTCGCACCCTTGAAGCACAGTTGAAGCAACCGCTACTGGAATGCTTGAAAGAAAATAAAGGCGTTTTTGCATGGTCAGTTTCAGACCTGGTAGGGGTCCATCGGGAAGTAGCAGAGCACAAGCTCAATGTGATAAAGGGTTGTCGTCCTATTATTCAAAAGAAACGGCACTTCGGTCCTGAAAAAGACATGGTACTAAAGGAAGAAGTAGACGAATTACTCAAGGCTGGACACATTGAGGAAATCTATTTCCCGACCTGGTTGTCCAATATAGTTCTGGTGCCAAAGTCCTCTGGTAAATGGCGCATGTGTGTGGATTTTTGGGATCTGAACAGGGCATGCCCAAAGGACTGTTATCCGTTACCCAAAATTGATCAACTTGTCGATTCAATAGCAGGACACGAGCTGCTCAGCTTCTTGGATGCCTATCAAGGATATCATCAAATCCCACTAGCTAAAGAGGACAAAGATAAAGTGAGTTTTGTGACGTCAACAGGAACATATTGTTACGCGGTCATGCCCTTTGGGCTCAAGAATGCTGGGGCTACATACCAAAGGTTAATGGACAAAGTATTCGAGCAACAAATCGGCAAAAATATAGAGGTCTATATAGATGATATCCTGGTCAAGACCCGAACTGTGGACCAATTCATTACCGAACTAACTCAAACTTTTCAGACTTTGAGGGACTATCAGCTTAAGCTAAACCCCAGCAAGTGTACTTTCGGTGTTCAAGCTAGAAAGTTTCTGGGTTACATGGTTACAAGAAGGGGAATCGAAGCTAATCCCGAAAAGGTCCAAGCCATTATTTCTATGAGCTCCCCCAAGAATATACAAGAAGTACAGAGATTAACTGGGAAGAATTACAGCACTGGCCTGGTTTATAAGCAGATAAAAGCCTCCCTTTTTTCAAGGCCCTACAAAAGACAAAAAATTTTGAATGGAATGAGGAAAGTGAGAAAGCCTTCCAGGACCTGAAGGCTTATTTAAAGCAATTGCCTGTGCTGAATAAGCCTACCCAAGGGGAAGAACTGTTCTTATATTTGGCGGTCACACCCCGAGCAGCCAGTTCGGTCCTGGTCAGGAGGGACGGAACAAATCATCAGCCTATTTATTTTGTGATTCATGCCTTGAAGGGAGCCGAACTCAATAACTTAACCCAAGAAAATCTTGCCTTAGCTTTAGTCATCACTGCAAGAAAATTGCGTCCTTACTTTTTGTCACATCCCATCACCGTGCTCACCAACAGCGTTCTGGGAAAAATTGCAACCAATCCAGATGCATCGGGGAGACTTATCAGATGGATTACAGAGCTGAGTGAGTATGACATCAAATTTGAGCCTCGGACAGCCATAAAAACTCAAGCCCTAGCTGATTTCTTGGCAGAGACAGTTCAACTAGAACAAGAAGAGCTATGGAAGATTTTTGTAGATGGGTCATCATGTCAGTCCGGGAGCGGAGCTGGAATTGTGATCATCTCACCTTGGGGTGAAGAAACTAATATCTCCCGAGCTATTCTGTATTCCGATTCCCAATTCGCAATCCAACAGAGTAACAGGAAATTTGAATGAAAAGATGGGAAGATGCTGAGGTATGTCAAAGCACTAGACAAAGCCAAAAAAGGTTTCACCGAGTTGATCTTGGAGCTCATCCCCCGAACTAAAAATATCAAGGCAGACCACTTGGCCCGCCTAGCCGGTGCCCTCAGCAACCGGCCCGATCCAATTGTTCCAGGTCGGGAGCTTGTTTCTCAGTTGGAAACTTTCGATGATATTATAGCTCAGGTACCGGAAGGAGATTGGAGATATGATATATATCAGTATCTGACCAAGAAAGAATTACCAAGCGATAGTAAGAAAGCAAAGAAGGTAAAAAGAAGGGCTCTTCGCTTCGTCATGATCGATCAAATCCTGTTCAAACGATCTTTCTCTCAGCCTTTGTTAAAGTGTTGAGTCCTGAAGAGGCTAATTATGTACTACGAGAAATTCATGAAGGGTCTTGTGGCAGTCACCTGGGAAGTCTTGCCCTAGCTCGAAAAGCACTCCTGGCGGGATTCTTCTGGCCTACTATGCGGAAAGACTCATCAGATCTGGTTAATGCATGTTATAATTGCCAAATACATGCTAACCTACAATGGAGACCTGCAGAATACATGAAGGCAGTTGTGGCCGCTTGTCCTTTTGATCAGTGGGGAATGGACATTGTAGGACCATTCCCTATTAGCACGGGGCAGAGAAAATTTTTGTTGGTCGCGGTCGACTATTTTTCTAAATGGGTAGAGGCCGAGCCCCTAGCTAAAATTACAGAAAACAAAGTGCTCAATTTTCCATGGAAAAATATAGTGTGCCGCTTCGGGATCCCTCGCAGGTTGGCATCAGATAATGGGAGACAGTTTTGTGGATCCAAAGTTCAAGCATGGTGCCAGGAAATGAAGATCGAACATGTTTTCTCCTCTGTAGCATACCCGCAAGGGAATGGACAAGTCGAAGTTACCAACAGAACGATAGTCCAAGCTCTTAAGACACGACTGGATGCAGCTAAGGGAAAATGGGCAGACAAACTTCCTTCCGTATTATGGTCCTACCGAACTACTACTCGATCCGGTACGGGTGAAACTCCTTTTAGCATGGTGTATGGAACTGAAGCCGTTATCCCGACAAAAATTGGACAAGAAAGTGCTAGAATAATGGCATATGGGGCAAACAATCAATAACTGCAAGCAATGGATTTGGACTTACTAGAAGAGAACAGGTCCCGAGCTGCAATTAGGCTCACAGCCTATCGCAAACGAATGACCCAGGCCTACAACAAAAGAGTATATTCTAAGGTTTTTCATGAGGGAGACCTGGTTATGCAAAAAATACAACATCCAGGGGAAAGAGGAAAGCTAGAGGCCAAGTACAAAGGCCCCTTCAAAGTGATAAGAAAAGCTAGAATAACTGCATATTACTTGGAAGATGCCGAAGGCAAGAAGGGTAAAAGGCCATGGAATGCTCAGCATTTGAAAAAAATACTATCCTTAGTAGCTTGGCTCGGGCCTCTTCATGTTATCCAAAGTTCACTAAGCTGGTCCTTAACCAGCTGGTCTTTTTGCGTTATTTATTTATGTTCTTCAATAGTCAGTCCTGTTTTGTTTGCTTTAGGGTCAGTCCTGTTTAGTGACAATTTTATTTTGGAAGTGCCGTGGGAAGAGTCAGTTCTGTTTTATGGAACCTACTGAAATTTTTCCTTTTTGGGAACATTCTTTATCAAAGCCCAGGCAGGTCTGGCACTCAAGGACCACATCCGTGGAACTCAAAGCCAAGGCAGGTCTGGCACTCAAGGACCACATCAGTGGAACTCAAAGCCCAGGCAGGTCTTGCACTCAAGGACCACAATAGTGGAACTCAAAGCCCAGGCAGGTCTGGCACTCAAAGACCACATCAGTGGAACTCAAAGTCCGGGTAGGTCTGGCACTCAAGGACCACATCAGTGGAACTCAAAGCCCAGGCAGGTATAGCACTCAAGGACCACATCAGTGGAACTCGAAGCCCAGGCAGGTCTGGCACTCAAGGACCACATCAGTGGAAATCAAAGCCCAGGCAGGTCTGGCACACAAAGTCCACCTCAGTGGCCCACATCAGTGGAACTCAAAGCCCAGGCATGTCTGGCTCGCAAAGGCTAAGCAGGTCTATCATATCAAATTCGTATTAGTAAAAGTTTAGGCAGGACTGGTGTCAAAAAATCAACCCTTGGTACTTAAAAAATCCGAGTGGGGCTCTATTTCAAAGATTGGTATGGTTTAAACAGTTTAATAACTTGGGGCTTGATTTTTATTCGGCCAGTCCAGGTACATGCATATCGAGTTTCAATGAGTTAAAAGGCATGGCTTGCATCGGCCAATCTTGGTATAAGTAGGTCGGACCCTTAATGATTTATACTTAATAAATTTTGTGGCTGGACTTGCATGCACATTTATAACAGAAACCAAGTTATAATATGAGAATTCTTAAAGAAACCCGAATTGGGCGAAAACATTAATGCACGAAAATTAGAACAAGTAATGTATCAGCCCGACCTGGGCAACAACCAAAATCACGGACTGCGTAGGGTCTAACATTTAGATCATGTTTTTAAACAGTACATACAACAGGAACAAAAATAATCAAGGAGCGGAGACATCATGGGGCTTTAAGCTCTGGTCAGGATTTGCTGGCTTCTCCGGCTCGGCCTCCTCCGAGTCTTCATCAGGCATGTCATCGAGAGCCTTGGTACAGTCTAGGAAAAGGGCGGGGTGCTCGGCCTCTGAGTACCCATTGGTCCTGAACTGGGCTAAGCACCCCTTGAAACCCTCGTCAAAGAAGGTAGCCGCCTTTTCAGCTACAGCATTGGCAAAATCGGCGGAATTCAAAAACTCCTTCTTCCCGACCTCCTTGGCAATCTCTAATTCTTTGGTCAGGGCCCGTGATTGGCTCTCTGAATCGACTTTTTCCACCTCCAGCTCGGAAATTTTAGTATTGGCATCTTCCAGGGCATTACGATAGGACTCAATCTCAGCCCGCATCCCGGCCTGTTCTTCTTCATATTCCTTTTTCATCTCACGGGTCTTTCGCATGAGTTCAGAGATCCGAACCACAAAAGCCTCCTGGTTCATGGCATGCTCCTCTCGGGTTTTGAAAGATTGGCTAGTGATCTCCCCTCCCCAAGCTAAAACCTTTGATAATATACAAGGATAAATACCAGCTCGGTGTACAAGTTATGAAATTAAAAAGTAATATACCTGAAGGGATGCCAAAGCAAAGTTCTGTTCGACTTCCAAAATTGGCACCCCTTGTAGGATTTTTAAGTCAGAGCGGGAAATCAAGTTCTGTATTATGCCGAGGCACCCTTGGGGGTCAAGCTTTGAGAAAAATGACATATCTGGGACCCCGGGCTGATCAGGCATTCCTTGAGGCTCAGCATCAGGTAGGGATTCGAACTCCATTACTGGTTCCTTGCCACGAGCTCGGGAGGAGGAAACAATAGGCGACTGCTGAAGCTCGGGTAGATTAGTGCTGGTTTTTTCCTTGGTCTTGGAGGTTTTCTTTTTTGGTTGTTCAGTGGGGGGAGGCTCGGGATGAGTGCTGGCCTCGCTATCTTCTGTCTTTTTTCTTTTCAAGTTCTTTAAAGCAGCTCTGAAGTTAGCAGGCATGGTGGCAGATCTGATCCTGTCATCTGAACAAGTAGAAATACAATAAATAAATATATTGGAAAAAAGTTAAATAAAGGTAGTACGGGTACAGGGGTACTACCTACATCCCCTTGGATCTCTACTCCCTTCCCACTGAAGTCATAATGACAGATCAGATCCTCCTCAATCAGGCTCTCAATATCAAAGGTT
This sequence comes from Henckelia pumila, assembly GCF_033568475.1. Taxonomy (NCBI): domain Eukaryota; kingdom Viridiplantae; phylum Streptophyta; class Magnoliopsida; order Lamiales; family Gesneriaceae; genus Henckelia; species Henckelia pumila. The sequence continues at coordinate 194,668,204 of NC_133121.1, forward strand.
TGCACGGACATTGTGTTGATAAAGTTGGTGAAGTCATGAGTAGGCAGAGTTGGGGGTTCAGGGGTGGTGAAATTCATAGCCTAGTTGGACCGACATTCCCAGGGCTGGTTGGGTTTAACATAAAAATATCTGTTTGTCCAGCCCTTGTGTGAGCTAGGCTTACCCATCAAAAAGGGGTATTCGGGTCGCATGGAAATATAGAAACATCCCGGGGCAGTTTTCTTAATTTGTAGGAAATAAATGAAATTTCCTATGTCTAAGGGAATTCGGAAGAAACAAAAAAGGACACCTAATGATAGAATTGAACTAAAAGAGTTCGGGGATAATTGACTTGGACACACACAAAAATATTGACACAGATAGGATACGCAGCTCGGGACGGGAAATCTTAAACCCATCTTGATTTGGTCTAGGCTGAAGCTCAAGAAGTTAGGGGGAGGTCCATGAGCCCGGTCTTTACGGCTCGGGATTATAAGATCATATGTATCGGGCATGCCCGATCTCTCCCTAATGAGGGGACCTAGGTCTGGACTTAGGTGGGAGGACAGTACCTCATACCATTGTTTTCCCTTGGCAGATAATCGGGCCTCATCCGACCTGAGTCTGTGCAGTCACTTTAATTTTTCCTCTCGACTCTCTGATAAATCCAGCTCTGAGCTTGGATTATCGGAATCGGAGGGCTCGGGGTTATTATAGGTAGAATTGGGTGCTTCAACAAATGCTACTATTTCCCTAACAGAAGTTTCATCTGGGGAAGACATATTAATCAACCTAGTGTAAGGACGGTAGGACTTACAGGTAAAAGAGCAGTAGCTCGGGATTGACACAAACAGGACGGAAGTAGCAGTCCGGGTCGGGCAAGCTCTCGAAATTTTGACAGCGTAACAGTACAAGAGTGAAAGGTAAAAAATGAAATTTTACATACCTATTTATACAGGTAATGATTTGATCTAGACCATTGGTTAACATCTCGATCTACGGCTCGGGATGGGACAGGTCAAGGCCTTCAAAGCCTCGGTAGGCGAACCATCAAGAGGCATCTGGGCCGTTCGTAAGAAACACATCACGCGGATCCTGATCTGGACCGTCTAAAAGAAACACATCGCATGAATTCAATTATGAGCTATTCGAATGAAGCATGGGTAGTTCGGGGACCGGACTGCATTCTTGGTCTAAATTCATTCTTCTTTTAGACCAGTTAGGGAGGTACTATTGATACCCGGAAAATTATTTTAACCCGAACCCGTTTATTATGCGTTTAAGAGGGTTGACCCAATTATTGGATTATTATTATTATATATAAGGTCCAGCCCAGTTTTCTACCTGTTAGGGCATGTCAAGACCTGGGCTGCTGTTAATGGGCCGACTCGAGCTCGGGCACAATGGTCTTGGTATGTTTTCTAGTTCAAGTGAGACTCGAATACATTGAAGATAAACTTGATCATTGCACAGATATGAATGAGATAGGGATAAACTCAAGGGCGGACCAATAAATGAAGAGCCCTACTCCAGGACATGTTATAATTCGACTAGGTAACTTACTCTATTTTTCCTATAAATACAGGTATTGTTATGGTTGTGTTCATTCATTATTCACTGCTCATTATTCATCACGCATCCACTCTCACTTTTACATTCACGCACTCATATTCTCCTGTTTTCGCATTAATCATACCCTCTGCCTTCAAGACACTGACTTAGGCATCGGAGGTGTCACGCCGAAAACACCTTCGGCGCCCCTTGACCTAGCTGTTGCTTGTGCAGATTTTAGTAGTGCCCGACCCGACCTGCTTTATAAAGGAGTTGGAGGATCCATTCTACCAGACCGAACCCGAGGTAAAAAATCGACATCATCAATTTCCTTTTTTACAGGAAGGAGAAAATCAAGATAGAGTTATTAGTTCAAACTTGAATTTTACAGGAAAACTTAGTCCTCATGCAAGCAATGGGAATACTGAGGTATACATCAATGGTCGAGAAATAAAGAAACTTGAGCTGAGAATACTAAAGGTTTGTCTTTCTAGTGCCAGATGTTAATGTGAGAATCTTTTTATGCTTTTGCAGAAAACATGATGGGATTTAGGAGAGTTTGTGTTTTGTTTTCATTGTTAGGTTACTTATGCATATCACATTATTATCAATTACTTAAAGGTCACAAATCACAACTTGTAACTGTTGGAAATGTGCCCATAAAACAGATATTTGTTATTAATTGTTAATTTTAAATTAAAGAATTATTTATTCTATTGTTTGATTGTTTTATGCCGTTTTGCTTAAAAATGGATATCTATATAAAATCCATAATATATTATAGTTGATGTGATTTTAGTATATAAAATTGTTATATACATGAGGATTAAAATCATAGATAATATATTTAAAATGTCCATGATTGATTAAAGTATGGATCTTTAATTGGTAATCATTAATGCGGTCTACTGATATTTTGAATATGAAAGTTTTATCCAAACTTTCAATGTGGGGACACTAAGTAGAGGCATTTTATATTATTTGATTATATAGGACAATGACCGGATGTGATTTTATAGTCTTTATTTAAGTACCGTTAAAAAGACTTTAATCAACATTATTAAGATGATCTTATGTAGACCAATCTCAATCCTGAGTAATCATAGACTCCTTGTTTGTGTTAATGTGTTTCTTGATTTGTTCGTTAAAATCTATTTTAGTAATAGATTTAATACTTACATTTTGGAGACTCATAAATACATCCAGCTGGGAATATGATTTATAGACATGGAATCCGTAACTTCTGAAAGGATGTTAAAATGGTTCCCTTGAGTATTGGTTCTAGCACTGAACAGTTTGAGCGCTCTAATTCATAATTAGATTATGAATTAACTGTTCACTAGTGGATCAATGGTACTTAAGGTTTTAGATACAAACAGAGGGGTAAAACGGTAATTTCATCCAGCTCTAATATTGAACCATGAACGGAGGATTGATTAACTGGAATTGCCAAACTGTGCAATGGACCACCCGGTCGCTTTCTCTATGCTTTCACTTGCTGACAGTTTAGGCAACGGGATACAAATTCTGTCACTTCTGCTTTCATCTTTTCCACCAATATTGACTTTTCAAGTCGTTATATATTTTCTGCCACCTGGGTGTACACTAAATTTACTGCAATGTGCCTTTTGTAGAATCTGTTGTCTCAATTCTGAAATATCTGGCACAAAATATGGTTATTCACAAACAAGATTCCATCATCACTGACCCGGTATTCTGAATGATGTTCAGATCTAACTTTCTCAACTGAACTCTGGATGTTCTGATCATAATTCTGTGCCTTTTTAATTCTCATCAATAATTCTGGTTCTGCTTGGATTGCAAAAATTCTGATCAATTGCATATCTGCCTCAAAATCCAAGCCAGAAGCACAACAATTCTCAATCAATCTAGACACACTCATCGTAGACAGAGACAAATTGCATACCTTTCTACTCAGGGCATCGGCAGCTGCGTTAGAATTCCCTGGATAATACTTAATCTCACAGTCAAAATCTTTTAGCAAGTTTAACCAACGCCTCTGTCTCATGTTCAGTTCTTCCTGAGAAAATAAATATTTCAAAGTCTTATGATCAGAAAATATTTCAAAGGTCTCACCGTACAAATAATGGCGCCAAATTTTCAAGGCAAAAACGATGGCTGCCAGTTCAAGATCATGTATGGGATATCGGGTCTCGTCTGGCTTCAACTATCTTGATGCATAGGCTATCACGTGGCCTCTCTCGTAAGCACACAACCCAAACCTCTGTGAGACGCATCACAATAAACAACAAAAACACCTATACCTGATGGAATAGTCAATACAGGAGCACTAGTCAGTCTCCTCTTCAACTCAACAAAGCTTTTCTCATAGGCATCTGTCCAAACATACGGAGCATTATTATGGATTAATTGGGTAATCGGCTTTGCAATGCTGGAAAATCCCTCAATAAATCTGCGATAATACCCTACTAAACCCATAGAACTGCGTATTTCAGGAACAAAGGTAGGTCTAGGCCAGTTAATCACGACCTCAACTTTACTGGGATCAACTGCAATCCCTTTTTCTGAAACCACATGACCAAGAAATAAGACTCGGTCCAACCAAAACTTGCACTTGGACAGCTTGGCATATAACTGTTCTTGTCTCAAAATCTGCAAGATAATTCTCAAGTGCTCTGTATGTTCAATCTCATTCTTAGAATAGATCAGAATATCATCAATAAATATCACAACGAACTCGTCAACATACTTCTGAAAAATTATTTTCATTAAATCCATGAATACAGCAGGAGCATTCGTCACTCCAAAAGGCATAACCAGGAATTCAAAATGCCCATACCTGTTTCTAAATGCGGTCTTGGACACATCTGTCTCTCTGACCCTCAATTGATGATATCCAGATCGTAAGTCAATCTTCGAATAGATGGAAGAACTCTGTAATTGATAAAATAAATCATCTATTCGAGGCAAAGGGTATTTATTATTTACCGTGGCTTTATTCAATTGTCGATAGTCGATACATAATCTCATCGACCCATCTTTCTTTATTACAAATAGCACTGGAGCACCCCAAGGTGACACACTCGGTCTAATGTATCCTTTGGCTAATAGATTTTCAAGTTGCTCTTTGAGTTCTTTAAGTTTCAGTGGTGCCATTCTGTAAGGAGCCTTTGAAATCGGTAAAGTACCAGGCATCAATTCAATACTGAATTCAATCTCACGGGTTGGAGGAAAACCCGGGATTTCATCTGGAAACACGTCTGCAAATTCTTTCACAGCTGGAATGTTTGCTAATTTTGGGCTAAATTTCAATACATCTACTGCATATACTAAGAATCCCTCGGCACCTCTCTGCAGTAAACGTGTCATAGCTAATATTGAAATCAAAGGGATCTTAACTCTAGAACTCTTTCCATAGAATTTCCAGTCGTTTGCCATCCTTGGTCTAAATCTGAAAACATTGTGGAAACAATCCATTGTAGCCCTGTACTTGGTCAGTACATCAATTACAAAATACAATCCCAATAAGGTACCAAGTGCCATGAAAAACTCAATCATATTTTCCAAAAACATCAATTTCATCCTCTTGTTCTAGAGGAATCGAGGTTCTCCTCGAACATTTCTCAAATCGTATCGTCTAAACAATTAAAGTTCATAATATATCATCCAGTCATTTTAATAATAAAACCCAATATATATCATTTATGTAACACTAGACCATAACATTATTATCGCAACTTAGTATCGAATAACTTAATAATCAATCTTCGATACAATCGATTGGGCTCTAATAGGATTCTCAGGAAATCCTATTAATCAGCTCTTCCCAATCCTTAGCGTATGAGTACTGACATTTAAAAATTCAATAGTAAATTTCAATTATATTGCATGCTTAGATCAATTCCCGATAAATCAATATATCATCAAAATCTCAACACAGTAACTCTAAGAAGAATGATATAATTTATTCATTTATCATACTCATAACCCAAAAGGCATAATTATTCAATCATCTTACTGGATACATTCGGATCTCAAAACATTTTTGCTCGATCCCTTGGTATCAACATATCAATCTTAGCATCACTGTTAAGTCGATTCATCTTCCAGGATGGGTATCTATAATTCTAGCTTTGGTCTCAAAGTGTTTGTTACACTATCACAAAGCCTACAACCCGTTCTTGAAATTAATGAGTTAGAAACAATAGAATTATAATCTCAAGAATTCTTAATGTATTAATTTTGTATTCTTCCAAAATCTTCAGGCTCAAGGGTTTATCTTTGTTTTGCTCGAGGTTATCTGACACATTTAGTTCAAATGCATCAAAACATTAGATCTTATCTTGTTCAGTCCCGGCCTATCAGGTCTTAGGGGATTATAATTCATCCCACTCGAGAATAGATTTCATAGTTGTAATTTCGATCTCATGACATCAATATATCATTAACTCTTTATATGGCTCTCCTGTATTTATCTCATACTGAACCCTGCATTAAAATCTCATCCAGACATCAAAACCATCATGATTATTCAATATGTAATCAAGATATTCATCTTATAATCATGATTCAAGTCATCTCATTTTCAATAATTTTCTGCCCTCCTAAGCTTGAGGTATTTCTACTGCTCGAGGCACTTCCTCAGTCTAAGGTGCTTCCTCTTCTCTAGGATTGCTGCTTGTCCTACGAGGAGCCATTTTCTGATAATACAAGACCAATGCATAAACAGTTAATATATCAAAGGATCAATTCCATATCGTTCATTCTCTGCTCTTTCAGTTCAATCATGCTCAATTTCTTATCTGGAATCATTCTAATTCATTCTTGAAATTCTCAAAAAGGGAATCGTTCTGATTCGGTGTTCAATCATGACATGCTTTACAATTTATTCAAAGAATCAAGTAGTCACATAATCTTAAAGCAGTAAAGCATGCTCACATGGAATTCATGTAGTAATGCAATGAAATCAATCTCATGCGAGAATTAAATCAAGAGGACTCGATCTACCCCGTTCTCAATCTTCTAATGTCAACTCAAGGCATCTTTATCGCTCTGATACCAGCTAATGTGGAGACCTCGGGTGCAAATATTTAAAAAAAAAATCAATAAGACATTTGGCGACGCATACCTTACATTCGGCGACGCAAAAAAGCGTCGCGGAAAGAATTATATTTTTATTTTTTTAGAGCCCGCGCCTCCCACTGGTGCGGGGGCGCCGCTGCTGCGCCGCGGAAGCTTGTCCGTGCCCTTAAGGCGCGTGGGTGCACCTCCGTTGCACAAAATTGCACACTGGATGTGCGGCCGCGCCCCTGGGCTGTGCGGCCGCATTGGGGTTTCGAAAATCTCTATTTTTTTTCTTCTTTTCTTGCTCCAAAGACCTGGAACGGTGACCTATCAACGTCTTGATCACTGATACCACCTAATGTGGAGACCTCGGGTGCAAATATTTTTAAAAAAATCAATATGACATTTGGCGACGCATACCTTATATTCGGAGACGCAAAAACGCGTCGCGCAAAGAAATATATATTTTTTATTGAGTAGGAGGCGCGGGCACGCCTCCGTTGCGCAAAATTGCGCCCCGGCTGCGCGGCCACGCCGGGGCTTCAAAAATCTCTATTTTTTTCTTCTTTTCTTGCTCCAAAGACCCGGAAGTGACCTCTCAACGTCTTGATCACAATATACAATAAAGAGATGTCCAAAAATCATTCAAATGAGTATAAAATGCAACAAGTTTGAAACCTCCAAATATTCAACAAGTTTTCAACATTTATTTAAAATCATTTGATTGCTAGACCCGAGCTCCACTTCTACTCTCATTTCAAATCTTTAAGGTCCTCTAAAGCTTGACCCCGAACCTCCTGTTGCAATGCACACACATAAGACAAAGCAACAACCGGAAAACCGGTGAGTATAAAAACCCAATATGAATGACAGAAACAATGAGCATTTAAATATTTCAATGATATCAATATAAATCCATAAGTAATCTCAAATGGATAATGCATGGGTGAAATTCATGCTCAAGAAATCTGGGGTTATCAATTCTCTGATTCAGTCAAAATCTCGGTCTTAGGGATCCCAAGGGAAAAGAAAACACAACGTCACCACCTACTCTCCCAATCGGGGTGGACGTTGAGCTTCTCAACCCCGGACTTCTGCACTCCTATATAGAGTATTATGGTAATGGAAGTTGCTCTACATTCCATGCCACTCAAATATAGACCCAAACGTCCGCTGTAATCTAGGCAAGTCTGCCATCAAATATTAACAAAGTCTGGCTCAATATGAATGAGATGATGCAATTCAATATATCAAAATCTCTGCCCAATTTGAGCATCTCATCTCATATATCAAATCATTAGCATGAATCATATATCGATAATCATCGAATAAAATCAAATTCATAATTTCATGCTATTCAATCAATTCATATAATTCAAATAATATAGGAAATAAGTGTGTGATTTATTGGGCTCGAGAATCTCAAATCTTCTCGAGGATTCAATCCCAAGCTTTTCATTGTCTATTCATACCTCAATTTCAAGTCCGGAATGCTCAAGTCTTGAAAGCTACATTTATATGAAATTCATATCAATTTCTTGTTCGATCCAAAAATCGCATTTCGAACAATAATCAATCTCAATCTTGACCGAACTCTAAACAACTCAATTTCTTGCAATTCCAATTCAATAAATTTCAATTCAAAATCTGAAATGGACAACATTATTTTTCGATATCATTCCTTATAATTCTCGTCAAGCCGAATATTCAACAATTTCTTCAAAATTCAATCCGACGGCATAACGTCTAAAAATTGGTATTTCCAAAAATTCTCAACACCAATATTTTAACAATTCCAACACAATATCATCATCAATATCATCTCTAATTTTTGAAAATCATCATCCAAAAATTCCAAAAATTCTGAAAATTCTTTGAAAATCAAAAACATGTTCAAACGATGGTATTTTCTCAAACCGTCTTAAATATACCATCTCTATTATCTCAAGAACATATTTATCCAACTAAAATTAGAATCCAGCAACATCTCAAAATTAGAACTTGATAGAATTTAATCATAATTACGTAGAAATGTAGACCTTCTCTCAAGGATTCCAAAACCGTGCTCGAATCAAAATTCTACTGGTCGGATCGAGTTGGATCGAAGCTTGGAGAACAAAAATGGAGATGGGAGTCTTCCTTATCTCCTCTCGGATGAATGAGGAAGAAGATAATGGGAGAATGATTAGGGAGACAACTCTCCCCTAATTATTTATTTCATGGGGTCCCATTTAACTTTTTACATGTTAGTCCCTGAACTTCCCCAAAATTGCAATTCGGTCCCTGATCATCTGTAAACTTCAATTTTAGTTCTTTAATTTATGAAACTTAGACATTTAATTCCAATTCACATAAATTATTTAATTGGGTATTTTTTTTGGGCATTACACATCCGGTTTCCAATTTCAGACATACGGATTGTCTTGTTTGTCTGGTAGAGTGGTGGTACCCGATTATGCAACCTTGTGAGATGAGATTGTGTCTTAGGCTCATTGCAGTAGATTCACCATGCACCCGGGCAGTGCTAAGATGTATAAGGATCTACATACTAGGTTCTGGTGGAAAGTATGAAGCATAGACTTTACAAGTTTGTCTCTCGATTTTTTGTTTATCAGAAAATCAAGGCTGAGCATCGTCGCTCGGGTGGAATGATGAAGAGCTTGGATATTTTTGAATGGATTTTTTCACCCACTTGTCGATGTCCTCCAAGAATTGTGATGCTATTTGGGTTCTGGTGGACAGATTGTCCAAATATGTTCATTTGATTCCGTATAATCGCGAGTTCACTTTTGATCGCATGGTGAGATTATACATTCTGGAGATCGTTTTATAGCATGGAGTTCCTTTGAGCATAGTCAGCGATAGAGATCCGAGGTTCACCTCAGTGTTTTGGAGTAGCTTTCAGCGAGCTTTGAGTACTACTTTAATTTTAAGTAGAGCATATCACCCAAAGACTGACGGTCAGTCCGAGAGGACTATTCAGACATTAGAGCATATCACCCAAGGTAGGGGAACAATAGGTTGAAGGACCAAAATTGATCTAGCAGATCGTGGACAAGGTTGAATTGATCAAGAAAAAGATCAAAACGACACAGGACAGACATGTCAGTTATGTCAACACCAAGCGCATAACATTATATTTTGAGGCGGGAGAACATGTTTTCCTTTGAGTATCGCCTTTCCGAAAGGTGATGAGATTTGGTATGAAGGGCAAGTTAGCGCTTGGTTTCATTGGTCCATTCAAGATACTATAAAAGGTTGGAGATGTGGCATACCATTTGGTGTTACCACCGTATCTTTCTAGCATTTACAATGTGTTCCACGTATCTTTACTGCGTCAGTATATTGCAGATGAGTTCTGCATCCGACAGAGGTCCAGCTAGAGAATGATTTTTCATACATGGAGAGACCGCTTAGGATTCTCGACATGAAGGACGAGGTACTTTGGAGTAAATGGATTCCTCTAGTTATGGTTCAATTACAGCATCGAGGCACCGAGGAAGCGACTTGGGAGTTAGAAAGTCGAATGTGTTCCAAGCATCCGGAGCTATTTTGATAGTTTTAATTGTTATGATTATCCTAGCTTGGATTTTGAGGACGAAATCTCTTAAGTTGGGGAGAATGTAGTAGCACGATGATAACTATGTTTTCATGCATAATTTTGTTCTATATTTTAGTTTATTTTGCATGAATATGTTATATGTTTTATTTTATTTTATGTTATTTTATGAATTTTATCTTCACGTCATTCCCCTTGGCTTATTTACAGGAAAAAGAGACGGAAACTCGGCATTTTTGGTGAAGAATAGAATGCGCTATTGCAAATAGAGATCCATGTTAAGGCTTGAAGATGTGCAGCAGCGGCCTTGAATAAATAAAGAAGAAAAGTTGTTGCGGCGGAAGATGGAAATGCACAACTGCGCATGAACAAGGAAGAATTTGAGCAGCTATGCCTTAAGCTAAATTGAAGGAAGAGCAGAAGTGCATCTGCACTTAGGAGCTATGCATCTGCGCTTGTGCTATGTCGGGAAGAATTTTGAAGCAGAAAAGCTCTCGCTCGAGCGAGCCTGGAGGAACGTCAAATATATTTTAGCAAAAAATTCCTCACTCGAGCGCAACTTTATGCGCTCGAGCGAGAAATCGTGAATCCGAAAAAAAAATCAGAATTTTTGGGAAAATAAAACTCTTATTTCGCGTGCTTTATTTCATGGGCTTTTGAAGCAATATAAAAGGGAGTTTATCAGACATGAGAGAGTGGGAGCGGATTGCATCAGAACGTGAAGAACATAGAGGCGGCTACTACAAGCCTTGGGAGTGAAATCAGGGAACTTCTTCTCTCTTTTCTTCTTTTGATTTTTAGTTCATGATTGAAAACCTTATTTGAATCATGTTTTTGATTATTGAGTAGTCGTTTTTATTAAATTAAGGCCATGAGATTGGGCCAAACAGATTATTATTGAACATGTGGATGTTTATTTAGGATTTTTTATTTCTATCAAAATTATTGATTGTTGGATTTATATATTGTTCTTGTAAATAATCTGATCAATTATTTATTCGCTTATTAATTGATTCCGAGTCGACCAATTAGGAATTGATTTCGATCACCCCAACAATTGACATATGGTTAAACCGACTAGAAATAATATTCGATTTTAGTATGTGGTTTTAGGCTAAAACTGAATTTTCATAGTTCCTAATGCATTTGATGTTTGATTAGAATTATGAAAAATAATCCGTCATAACTTGAATAGGTTTAAAAAATTCTAGACATAGATTGTTAAACAGATTAGGAGAATTCGTCGTGATTTATATTAAAATTGGATCTTAGATTTTGCCACATGATTGCATAATTTATTTGGTACCTGCGTGCGCCTTGATTTAGTCTTTCTTAATTGAATTTATTACCCGAGTTCTTTGATGTTTTTTTATTTGTTTAGTTATTAATTTATTTTGAATTTTTAGTTTAATTGAATAAATATGATCACTCTTTTATTGATTAGTCTAGATTAAATTTAAATAATTATATTTTGATATTCATAAAAATCAGTCCATGTGGGTTTGACATTTGCACTCATTTTCCACTTACTAAAACTTGACCAGGTACGCTTGCCAGTAATTATTTTTAATATCTAATATAGCGATCACTCGACTCCTCATTAAGTTAATCTACTGCCTAAACATGATTAAAGGGTTCTCATTTGGGTTTAATTTAAGGAATTGGAAATCGGATTCAAAACGATCAAATATGGTTCCGAGGGTTTCAAGTGTTGGGAAAGTTCAGAAGCTCCAAAGAGCAGTTCGGAAGCACTGAACTAGTGCGGAAGCCAATGTTTTTTATAGGAAGTATCGAGCAATTTGGAAGCACTGAACTGAAGATCGGTAGATTCGAAATTGTGTCAGTCGGACAGGATATGGGTTTTAGTTTGTGATTGGACTTGAAAGAGTTCGGAAGCTCCGTACTGTGTCGACATCAATGTGTTGTCCAATCAGAGACATGCATTCGGTTGAGGGAGTTTAGAAGGACGATCTGAAGTATCGAAGTACACTCGTAAGCTCCGAACAAGGGAAGGGACGTTTCGATCGATGTCTATATATAGGGATTGAGAGCCTCACTTTCGTAACACATTTCTCAGAATTCTCTCTCATTCCTAGCCATTCTTGAGGGTTTTAGGGCGTCGTATTTGAGGGCTAGGCGACGAAAAAGTGCTACCGGGATAATATCAGTGTTGTGGCTTGAGTTTAGGGCAATCGTCGTCAAATGACTGACTATGGATGCAGGTATATCACTAGAATCTATTTAGTTTTTGTGAGTAGCTATTAGTCTAGTTAAAGTTTTTTAGTAGACATTTAGTGAAACGATTATTATATTCTTATAGGCTTGGAGCCTTGGACTAGAGAGCCAATATCACTAGGTTGTTTATTCTGAGGTACGGACGTACTATCCGAGATACCCTGGTTGAGTATGGATGTTTTGTGTTTGCATGATTTATATGGCATGGCTTTTGTTCATTTATTATGTCATAATTATTATGTTGTATTCATTATCACGTTGAGCCTATACCTTGATATTACCAGTAGAGAGGTTACTCAGTAGAGCCGTCAAAACAGGTCGGGTCGGGCTCGTCGGGCCAGCACGCCCCACCATGAAAAATTGGCGGGTTGGGGCGGAGCAGGCCAACCCGCCGGTTTTAAAAAAATAAAATTTCTAATTTTTTATGGGAATAAAAATAATATTTTTAAATAATGTGATTTTAAAATTTTTAAAACTAGTATTCGTAATATTTTTAATATCTTACATTATTATTTCTTATTGTTAAATATCTATTTATATTATTCATATTATTTGAAAATACGATTTTTTTATCCAAAATATAATAGTTAACATCAAAATTTTATATGATTTATTTGATTGTGATATTTATTATTTGTTATTGTTTAACATGATATATTTTTTTCAATCTCAAATACTAATTTTATTTTTTGAATTTTTTTATTTTTTTATTTTTTTTAAATTTTGGCGAGTTGGCCCGTCTAGCCCGCAACCCGCAGCGGGGTGGGTAGGGGTTTTTATGGCCCGTTTGGAGGCAGTCCTAAATGGACCAATCCAAATGGGCCGCGGGTCATGGCGGGGCAGGGAAAGACGGGTCGTCCCGTTTAACAGCTCAATTGCTCAGCTCCAATGTTTTGTAGATGGATTTCATGGATTTGGTTTTGGATATTCCACTTATTTTTTATGTTATGGGAGTACCACCTGATGCGAGGCCCAGTGTGCTACATATCACGGCGTTATTTTTTGACCAAGAGTGGCGTTATTTGTTGAGCAAGAGTTCTTCCATGATAGGGTTCGGATACCTGTTCATTTGTATTGAGCATTCATATAATGTATATACTCATACTTTCGTATTGAGCATTGTTAGCTCACACCCTCAATTTTTGTTCTGGACACCATTCTACGGGGTAAGTCTTAGTTTGAACGAACCGTGAGATAGCAATCGTTGAGCTGCAATAGGGAGGATTGTATTGTACCAGGTTTACATTTGAGGAATTTAGTATTAACTTTGATTGGGTTTTATAAACATTTATCGATATTTGTCTTTGGGGTCGGTTATATTTAGAGATGTCAGACGGGCCAACCTATGGCGGGGTGGGCCGGCCTACCAAAAATCCATCATTTGATGGGTCGAGGGCAGGCCAGCCCACCATCCCAACGCGCTGGAAATCCTCAACCCAACCCAACCCAAGGTGGGTTGTGGGTTAGGCAGGTCGGCCCGCGGGTTGGCTCACTGCAAATAAAAATAATTAAAAATTTGTTAATTATATATAAATACCCAATCAAAAACTTGGTTTTAAGTTCAGTACCCATGTCATAAATTTAAATATTTAGATACCTACTACAACAAAAAATCTTTTTTTCCACTCCCTTGTCTCCTCTTAAATTATTATTATTATTATTATTTTATCTAGTTTATTAATATTCTTTTCTCTCACTTCTCACGCCCTTCTTCTCTTCTTCTCTTCCTTCATTTTGATAGAATCGGTTGTGCTAAATCCCTAAACGTATATCTGCACCAATTTTCATCATCTTCTCTCATCTCCCAATCTCGACCAATATTCATATTTTCTCCAAACATCTAGCATCCATGCTAAACTGACGGGCTTGCAACAAAATACTAATCGCTACCGAAGATTTGAAATCTGCCACTCACATGGAAAACGAGCAGAAGCAAAGCAAGAAAGGCAGTGAGTTTCTTCTGATATTTTTGATCTTCTAATATTTTTATTCAATTTGTCCAACTTTTTATTCAATTTCATCTAGGTTGTTACGAATCTCTCGAAACTGTGGAAATCAATTTTAAAATTGTTGTATGCGAAATTTTGGAAATTTTATTTGTATTCTAGATATTTCAAACTAGATTTATCAATGTTTTGTTTGGATAGAATTAGGTGTAGACAATTCAAATAGTTCAAACTTAAAAATATTCCCTTCGGTTTATGTTTTCTGTTTTGTTACCGTAAAAATTGTTTATCAAAATCTTTTCGTTACGACTTCTGACACACGGTTTTTTTATTTATAAATAGTACAAGAACGAGTAGGATCTGAGATGAAACGTAGTATCCGTTGTGCATATGAGACACCAAGCCGCTGCTCTGCTTCAGTATTTCGAAGTACAATGGAAGAACTTTCATCTATAATTGGGAGAAGACAACTACAGTGGATAAATGGTTCTCCATTCTCAGAATGTTTGAAGATGACAAAGCTTATCTTTAATTGTTTGAAGGTTTAGGCAATGTTGAGAAGGTTTGATGTTCAGTCTTTGTCCTTCAAATTTGGTGATGGTAATGTATCGGTTCCTTTTAAATCGTTAGAGTTTTCCATTGTGATGGGGTTAAAATATGTTGGACAACCGATGAATATTGATTTGAAAATGGAATCTTCCTTTGTAACTCGTTATTTTGGGGGTAGTGTAAGCAAGGTGATCCGATCAAGTATTCGTTTGAAACTTCATGAACTAGCACATAAGGAGAAAAAAAATATGTTGAGGACTTTGCGAGGATGTTTATCTTGTATTTATTCAATTGCGTGATTTTTCCGGTTGGAAATTATTCAACTCCAAGATTTATTATGTCATATCTTGATGATCTGGATCATTTTTTTTATTACTCGTGGGGTGATGATGCGTACCGATTCCTTTTTGCGAGCCCATGGCAGCCCATATCGGTGGTGGACAAGGTAAAGTAGAACGAAAGAAGTATCTAGATGGTTGTTTAGTGGGGTTGATGGTTAGTATTAATTGTCCTTAATACATTGGTCATATCTAACATTTCTTCTTGTACATACTTAATCTAAAAATATTTCAATGTAGGCATGGTTGTATGAGAGTGTACCTTTGTTTGCCATTCAGACAAGTATTAGGAAATTTTCCCGTGTGTTTCGTTGGGCAAAGTGCAAAATTCCTAACAATTCTGATTCTGCCGAAGAATTGTTTAACACAATTACGAGAATAAGGGTCCTAAATAATTATAAGGTTCTAACTTTGCGATTTTATGTTATAAATAGGTTGTTTCTATAGTTCCATTCCCTGACAAAAGAGTGTTTGTTGAGGAGATATCTTCCAGCGCTGTGGTACATAAATGTGATGCCTATTTATACTTTGTCCAATTAATTGTAATATTCTTAAAGTTTGTTAATGAATTATGTGATTGATTTGTTACAGGTAATGTCAACAACGAATGAGTATCTGTTGGAAACAGATGTCACTCATTTGGAGAAGATTGTTAGGGATCTGTCTTCTAAGATTGAGAATTTGAAACGCAAATACGGTTCGAAGAGTGGTTCTGGAAAAAGTAGTAGTCAAAAAAATTCTAGTGGTAAGGATTTTGATGGCAATTTCAATGAATTATATAGTGTGCGGATTGAGACACAAGTTCCAAAAATTCATGAAAATTTGAATGATGTTGCTGATGAAATGGAGGATGGATTTGAAAAGTTAGATGAGAAGAAAGGTGAGAAAATGCAAGTAGAAAATGAAATTGAGAATGTGTAACGCCCCGATTTTATCTTAATTGAGCTTATTTGAGATAATCATAGTTTCCAGAGTTAAAGAGCCGAATTTTTATTGATCGGGGTCTATTTTGCAAAATTTGGATTTTTTCAGGGACTAAAACGCAAATATCGGTTTTATTAGATATTTATAAGGCAAGTTGACTCATCCTCTTCTTCATCACCTTCCTTGCACTCCTCCCTCCATTTTTGGCCGCCCCTTTGAACTTCCAAGCTTCCAGATTCTAGTCCGAGCTCGATCCGGCCGTTGAAATTTATTTCTGAAGGAAGTTTAGCTATCACTGCAGCAAGAGCTTCGTTATATCGTAAGTTTTTCTACGATCAGATACATTTTATTTTTCGGATGTTGTTAGAATCGCGCGAGATTCGAGTATGTTGTTCTTGACAGAGTTATGATCGTTTATTATCTGTCGGTTTTGAAATAGAGCGACGTTCGGAATTGTTATGATTTTTGGAAGCCATTTTCGAAAAAGAGGTTTTGAGATTTTTTGGAATTGCCTTGTTATTGTTGTATTAGCATTGATACGAGTTGATATCGATATTGAACTGCTGTCTGCATTTCTGGTTTGTTCAGTTATAACCGTTATGCCGCCGGTTTGAGTTTTTGGAGATTTGAACCGTTTTGAGTTGTTGATCTTTGGCTTGTGAATTAATCGTCATTGTTGATAATCTTTCTGTATCTGAACAGTTTCATTTGGAGTTGTCAAGCCCGGAGTTAACAACTGTTGATCGTCAAGAGTTGGACGAAGATCGGTAAAGAGATTACCTTGAGCCGTTGTTGTTGTTGTTGGATTGTTTAGTTTTTTATTAAACCTTTTATTGTAGCATTTCCAGAGTTGGAGCTACTGCATTGAAAGGTAAAAGCAGTCATCGTAGCGGGATAGCATACTCGGGACAGTTGGTTCTCGAGTTTCCCTTAATAATCACATACTTGCATCAATACTTGTTCTAGTATGAGGAACTCGTATTTTGTTGGTTAATTGAGCTCTTGTTATGTGTCTTATATTTTATGTTTTCTTATGCATTCATCTTGAGCCAACTTTGATTTCAGCAGGCAGAACAACCCTTTTTGTTTAGACGTTTTGGGGGCTATACTGCGAGTGGCCTGGGTGTAGAGGTTCACCTAGAGTCAGCATACTCCTTATAGTCGCACCAAAGTCTAGGGAAGTGGGATACGTAGCACCAACTCGATTGGGAGAGTCGGTGTGTAGTTATGTGATCTCATCCTCGGGATCCCAAAAGCACAGCAACAATCCCTTGTTTATCAGAATTGATATCCCTATTTTAAAGACATGCATATGTTCCGTTGATTTGATTATGTTGTCTTGAAAGAATGTTGTTATTATATTACATGTTTTGTTGGTTATGTTGCTTTTACTGGGAATATCTTTCTCATCGGAGTTATCCGGCTGTTGCTTTGTTTTGTATGTGTACTTGGCAACAGGTGGGGCAGGTTCAAGTCAGAGAAGGTCTGGTTAGCTTCAAGAGGGAGAGCTAGTAGTGGGACTCGGTTTAGAAGTTGTGTCAGCATGTCTACCTAATCTATGTTAGGACATGTTTAGATCTCGAACTTCGCTGCTTATGTTGTATCAATTATGCGAGCTTTATGGTTGCATGTTCTAGCCTTGTGCATAGTTGATGAACTCCAGAACTTCATGTATTAATCGAAGAACTTGTGATTGTAATGCATGATTGTATTGTGAATGTATTGGACTTAAGTTCTAGCAAGTTTTCTATTGTTTTGCTTCAGAACTGTCACCGCTCGATCGGTGAGTTTTAACCGATCGAGCGGAGGTCTTTTGCTGAGTTTCTGTTTAGCAGTTTTAGTGGCCACTCGATCGGTTGGATCTTACCGATCGAGCGGAGCTAGATGTTTTCTCGGGCAGTAACTTTTGCTTAGTTACTCGCTCGATCGGTTAGATCTTACCGATCGAGCAAGACACTATTTTAAAAAAAAATATTTATTTGCTTTTAGTCTTGGATCTTGAATGCTTAATTATTGTTTAATCCGAGATTAGTTGTTTAGAACCGAGGTCTCACATTAAGTGGTATCAGAGCGTTAAGATTCTTGGTTGAACTAGAGTGAGCGGGGTAGTTCGAGTCCGCATGTATTGGCTCCTCGCATGTGTTTGAGTTATTTAAATTATTTATTTAATTCCATGCGAGAATTCTTTATTAATTGAGAAGTATTTTAATTACATGATTTTGTGATTTAATTTATAAAGCATGAAATACTTGAGATATAATTGTTTTTGTTATCGGCGAGTATCCGGTATTCCAAGCGGTTGTAAGGGCACCGAATTGTAGCGATTGAGATATCTTGTGTCCTAACATTTGATTATCAGATGGGTCCTCGTCGAGTTATAAACAGAAACCTACCGCCAGTTATTCCTACAACTGAGCAAGCTAGGACTGAAGTTGATCAGTTAGATGCTACAGCGACGCCTATGGAAACCTTGCTGAAGAGGTTCCAGTCGTTTAATCCGCCCTTGTTGTTGGGTACAGAAAATCCAGTTGACTGTGAGAGTTGGTTGGACGACATTGAACAGTTGTTCGATTTCATTGATTACACAGATGACCGCCCGACCCAGGTTAGTCATTCATCAGCTTCGTGGTGTTGCTAAGAACTGGTGGATCACGACCAAGAGGTCCATGGAGAACAGAGGTACAATGGTTAATTGGTCTCTTTTTAAAACTGAGTTTTATAAGCGGTTTTTCCCTGTTTCGTACCGAAAGGACAAGGGAGCCGAATTTGCCAATCTGAGGCAAGGGAATCTGAACATTGAGGAGTACGTAGCCATGTTTGACAGCTTGTTGCATTTTGCACCGCACATTGCCGACAGTGAAGAATCCAAAGCGGATCAGTTCATCAACGGCTTGAATTCCAAAATTTTCACGTTGATAAACACTGCTAGACCTGATAACTTTACGGATGCTATGAATCACGCAAAGGGAGCTGAAGCGGATTTTTGGAGATAGCAAGGAAATCAGATGGTACCTCAGTAGCAGAGGCAGTCTCAGAACCAACCGCCTCAGTATCAGAATCAGCCACCTAAGTATTAGAACTAGCAGCAGAGGTATGAAGGTGGAAGCAGTGGGGGAAACAGAAAGGATCAGTACAAAGCAAGAGGGAAACCGTTCAAGAGGCAGGGGAACAGTTCTTCTAGTTCCAGTGGTTCCAAGCAGTTTGGTTCAGGACAGAGTTCTGGATCATCATCCTTGTATTGCAGCAAGTGTGGAGGCAGACACTAGCCAGATCAGTGTGTAGGAGTCTTTGGGAACTGCAACACCTGTCAGCAACCGGGACACTTTTCTAAGGTGTGCCCTCAGCGTAGTAGAGATCGAGCTCAGAGTGGGAGTTCATCTAGACCTAAAGCTCAGCCTGAGAGACAGTCTTTTGCAGTTCACTCTTTCCAGCCTCAGCAGTAGAACAGACAGGCCAGGAGGTAACCCTAGTGCGAACCAGCCTCCGAGACAGCAGGCACGAGTCTTCGCTTTGACAGAGGATCAGGCTCAGGCAGCACCGGACAATGTTATAGCAGGTAACTATTTGATTTTCGGTTATTCTGCTCATATTTTGATAGATACAGGTGCTTTCCATTCCTTTATCTCTGAGAAATTTGTGTTATTGCATGCTTTTCCTACTGAGTTGTTGCCTACTGTAGTAGCTGTTACTTCACCTTTGGGTGGAGGAATTGTTTCTGTCAGATTAGTCAGGAACTGTGAACTCTGTTTTGAGGAAAATTTGTTAGAGTTCGACTGTATTGTACTTGGGATGTCAGATTTTAACTGTATTGTCGGTATAGATGCTTTAACCAAGTACAAGGCAATAGTCGATTGTTTTCTGAAATGGCAGACGAGTGGAAATTCTTTGGTAAGGGTTCTCGATCTAGAATTCCTTTGATTTCAGTGTTATCTATGACTCGTTTGTTATATAGAGGTGCAGAGGGATTTTTGGTGTATGCAGTTGATGTACAGAAATCTAGCCCAGCATTGGTTGATATACCAGTGGTTAGAGATTTTTCGGATGTGTTTCCGGAAGATGTTCCTGGATTGCCGCCTATTCGAGAAATCGAATTCAGCATTGACTTAGTGCCAGGTACTCAACCTATTTCCAAAGCTCCTTATCGTATGGCACCTATTGAACTTAGAGAGCTGAAGGAGCAGCTTGAGGATTTGATTTCAAAGGGATACATCAGACCTAGTGTATCACCTTGGGGTGCTCCTATTCTATTTGTTTGGAAGAAGGATGGTTCTATGCGACTCTGTATTGACTACCATCAATTGAATCAGGCTATAGTCAAGAACAGGTACCCTTTACCCCGAATAGATGACTTTTTGATCAGCTGCAGGGTTCTTCTATCTATTCGAAGATTGATCTGAGATCAGGTTATCACATGCTGAGAGTGCGAGAGGAAGATGTTCCTAAGACCGCGTTCAGAACGAGGTATGGTCATTTTGAGTTTATAGTCATGCCGTTCGGTTCGACTAACGCTCCAGCGGTTTTCATGAGTTTGATGAACTGTATCTTTCAGCGCTATTTAGATGAGTTTTTCATTATCTTCATCGATGATATTCTTATCTATTCGAAGAACCGTATTGACCATGCAGAGCACTTGAGGATCGTCTTGTAGATTTTGCGAGTTGAACAGTTGTTTGCCAATCTATCTAAGTGTGAATTCTGGTTAGATCGAGTTGTATTTCTTGGTCACATTATTTCTGGAGATGGGATTTCTGTCGATCCCAGCAAGATTGAAGCGGTTATGAATTGGCCTAGATAGACATCAGTACCTGAGATCCGAAGCTTTATGGGTTTAGTTGGTTATTATCGCCGATTCATCGAGGGTTTCTTTTCTATTGCCAAGCCAATTACTCAGCTGACACAGAAGAATGCACCTTTTATCTGGACTGCAGATTGTGAGGCTAGCTTTGTTGATCTGAAGAGGAGACTGACCAGTGCTCCGATTCTTTCTATTCCGAAGGGTACTGAAGGTTTCACAGTCTATTGTGATGCTTCTAGCCGAGGCTTGGGTTGTGTTCTTATGCAGCATAAGCATGTGATAGTGTATGCATCGAGGCAGCTGAAACCGCACAAGACTCGTTATCCGGTTCATGATCTTGAACTAGCTGCGATCGTTTTTGCTCTGAAGATCTGGCGTCACTATCTTTATGGTGATTCTTTCGAGATCTTTTCTGATCATAAGAGTCTTAAGTACTTGTTTTCACAGGCAGAGCTGAATATGAGATAGAGGAGATGGTTAAATCTGTTGAAGGATTTCGACTGCGAAATCAAGTATTATCCTGGAAAGTCGAATGTAGTTGCAGATGCCTTGAGCCGAAAGCTATGTTCTTTATCTCTTTCTACTATTGGTGTTTCTCAGTTGATCGATGATTGTTGAAATTCTGGTCTGGAGTTTGAATCAGATAGGAAGACTATCAGAGTATGCACTATTCAAGCCGAGCCAGAGCTTTTTTTATTGATCAAAGAAGCACAGAAGTCTGAGCCAAGCATTCAGGTTTTAGTAGAGAAAGTCAAATCTGGGCATCAGTCTGAATTCCAGGTTAGAGATGACGTTTTTTTTGTGAATAACCGTATTTTTGTGCCTAATATTTTGGAGTTGAGGCAACGTATTCTCCGAGAGGCTCATTGCAGTCAGTTTAGTGTTCATCCTGGAGGTCGTAAGATGTACAACGATCTGAAGAACCATTTCTGGTGGAAGAGAATGAAGAGCAACATTGCGAGGTTTGTATCTCGATGTTTGAACTGTCAGCAAGTAAAAGCAGAGAGGAAGCGACCGGGTGGTCTATTGCACAGTCTATCTGTTCCTGAATGAAAATGGGATCACATTTCTATGGATTTCGTCACAAAGCTACCGCGATCTGTTCGAGGATGCGATGCTATTTGGGTAGTGATCGACCGATTGGCGAAGTCTTCTTGTTTTATTCCATACAGGATGACGTATCGTCACGATCAGATGGTTGAGTTGTATGTTAGCAATGTTGTGAGACTGCATGGTGTGCCGAAGTCGATCGTTTCAGACCGAGACCCTAGATTCACTTTGCACTTTTGACATAGTCTGCAGGAGGTGGTACTCGATTGCATCTGAGTACATCTTATCATCCTCAGACCAATGGACAGTCAGAGTGGACTATCCAGACGTTAGAGGATATGCTGCGAGCGGTAGTGCTAGACTTTGGCACTAGTTGGCAAGGTTCTTTGCCTCTTGTCGAGTTTTCTTACAACAACAGCTTTCAAGCGAGTATCGGTATGGCACCTTTTGAGGCTTTGTACGGTAAGAAGTGCCGATCTCCGTTGTTTTGGGACGATTTGTCCGAGTCGCCTGATTTGGGACCCGATATGCTTCGAGATATGGCAGATCAAGTCAAGATCATTCAGTCTAGAATGAAGTCAGCTCAAGATAGACAGACAAAGTATGCGAATGTCAGACGTAGACCTCTGAGTTTCGAGCAGGGAGACCGTGTATTCCTTAAGATTTCTCCTTTCAGAGGTACTGTTAGATTTGGGAAGAGAGGGAAGTAATCTCCGAGATTCATCGGGCCGTACGAGATTCTCGAGAAGATAGGCGATCTTGCTTACAGACTTGCACTTCCTCCGTCTTTATCTGGTATTCACGACGTTTTTCACGTCTCTATGCTACGAAAGTATCGTCTAGGTCCTTCTCATATTATTCAGCCTGATGAAGCCGAGTTAGACGAGACTCTGAGCTATTTTGAGCGACCGATTCAGATCCTTGATCAAAAGGAGAAGAAACTCAGAACCAAGTTGATTCCGTTAGTGAAAGTGCAGTGGAGCCGTCACTGAGTCGAGGAAGCGACTTGGGAGACAGAATCCAACATGAGACACCGTTTTCTTGAGTTATTCGGATGAAGTGAGTTCTACTTACTGTCTTTAGTTTTTCATTCTATCTTATGAGTCGTGATTCTTATTGATTTCGAGAACAAAATCTCCTCTTAGAGGGGGAGAATTGTAACGCCCCGATCTTATCTTAAATGAGCTTATTGAAGATAATCAGAGTTTCCAGAGTTAAAGAGCCAACTTTTTATTGATCGGGGTCTATTTTTCAAAATTCGGATTTTTTCAGGGACTAAAACGCAAATATCGGTTTTATTAGATATTTATAAGGCAAGTTGACTCATTCTCTTCTTCATCACCTTCCTTGCACGCCTCCCTCCATTGTTGGCCGCCTCTTTGAACTTCCAAGCTTCCAAATTCCATTCCGAGCTCGATCCGACCGTTGGAATTTATTTTTGAAGGCAGTTTAGCGATCACTGCAGCGAGAGCTTCCTTATATCGTAAGTTTTTCTATGATAAAATACATTCTATTTTTTGGATGTTGTTAAAATCGTGCGAGATTCGAGTATGTTGTTCTTGACAGAGTTATGATCATTTATTATCTGTCGGTTTTGAAATAGAGCGACGTTCGGAATTGTTATGATTTTTGGAAGCCATTTTCGAAAAAGAGGTTTTGAGATTTGTTGGAGTTGCCTTGTTATTGTTGTATTAGCATTGATACGAGTTGATATTGATATTGAACTACCGTCTGCGTTTCTGGTTTGTTCAGTTATAGCCGTTATGCCGCGGGTTTAAGTTTTCTGAGATTTGAACCGTTTTGAGTTGTTGATCTTTGGCTTGTGAATTGATCGTTGTTGTTGATCATCTTTTTGTATCTTAACAGTTTCGTTTGGATTTGTCAAGCCCGGAGTTAACAGTTGTTGATCGTCAAGAGTTGGATGAAGATCGGTAAAGAGATTACCTTGAGCCGTTGTTGTTGTTGTTGGATTGTTTAGTTTTTTATTAAACCTTTTATTGTAGCATTTCCAGAGTTGGAGCTACTGCATTGAAAGGTAAAAGCAGTCATCGTAGCGGGATAGCATACTCGGAACAGTTGGTTCTCGAGTTTCCCTTAAAAATCACATAATTGCATCAATAATTGTTCTAGTATGAGGAACTCGTATTTTGTTGGTTGATTGAGCTCTTGTTATGTGTCTTATGTTTTATGTTTTCTTATGCATTCATCTTGAGCCAACTTTGATTTCAGCGGGCAGAACAACCCTTTTTGTTTAGATGTTTTGGGGGCTATACTGCGAGTGGCCTGGGTGTAGAGGTTCACCTAGAGTCACCATACTCCTTATAGTCGCACCAAAGTCTAGGGGAGTGGGATACATAGCACCACCTCGATTGGTTGAGTCGGTGTGTAGTTATGTGATCTCATCCTAAGGATCCCAAAAGCAAAACAACAATCCCTTGTTTATCAGAATTGATATCCCTATTTTAAAGACATGCATATCATTCGTTGATTTGATTATGTTGTCTTGAAAGCAGGTTGTTATTATATTACATGTTTTGCGGGTTATATTGCTTTTACTGGGAATATCTTTCTCACCGGAGTTATCCGGCTGTTGTTTTGTTTTGTATGTGTACCTGGCAACAGGTGGGGCATGATCAAGGCAGAGAGGGCCTGGTTAGCTTCAATAGGGAGAGCTAGTAGTGGGACTCGATTTAGAAGTCATGTCAGCATGTCTACCTAGTCTATGTTAGGAAATGTTTAGATCTCGAACTTCGCTGCTTATGTTGTATCAATTATGCGAGCTTTATGTTGCATGTTCTAGCCTAGTGCGTAGTTGATCAACTCCAGAACTTCATGTATTAATCCGAGAATTTGTGATTGTAATGCATGATTGTATTGTGAATGTATTGGACTTAAGTTCTAGCAAGTTTTCTGCTATTTTGCTTCAGAACTGTCACCGCTCGATCCGTGAGTTTTAACCGATCGAGCGGAGGTATTTTGCTGAGTTTTTGTTTTGCAATTTTGGTGGCCGCTCGATCGGTTGTATCTTACCAATCGAGCGGAGCTGGATGTTTTCTCGGGCAGTAACTTTTGCTAAGTTGCTCGCTCGATCGGTTAGATCTTACCGATCGAGCGAGGCACTATTTAAAAAAAATAAAAAAATTTTGCTTTGCTTTTATTCTTGGATCTTGAATGCTTAATTGTTGTTTAAACCGAGCTTAGTTGTTTAGTACCGAGGTCTCTCAGAATGAACCGAAGAAGATAGTTGATGATGTGATTGTGGATTCTATTAAAATGACCTCAAAGGATGATGGAGAAGCCTTCGGTCGAAATATTGATGATCGTGTTTCAAAATTGCTGGTTGACGAGAGCGATGCTGCAAGTGGATTTGATCCTAAGAATATTGTAAACATAAGAAAGAAAGTGGAGCGCGCGAGTAGGAGAAACAAAGAGAGTTGGATGAATGTGCCGAGAAGAGTTTCAAAATGATTGAGAGAGAAATCTAGTAGTTTGGTTGGTAGTATGACAGAGGTAGTAGTAATATATTATGTATAGTTGTTTCTTTTCTTTATTTTATATTTGACTTATATTGCTTATATTTGATTTATTTTGTGTTTCATCAGGATAACTTCCTCGTAGATCTTGATCGTGTTGTTGAGCAGGTGACGCTAGATATTGGACAGGTTGTGGAGGATCCTTTGCAAGTATACAAGGGTCGGACAGATTTTTGTGGACACGATTTAGTGACTGATTCAGAGAGAATGTCATTAGTTCTTTTCTTTCGCGAGAAAAATTGGAGTAAGTCATCATGTTTATTACATTGTATATTTTAACTAATGCACTGATTTTTTACACAGTTGTGTGGTGTGGAATGACTCATACCTATCAGTGGAAGGACCTCAATTATGTGATCTGCTGTTTGGCAAAGATGTCCGGGGAGAGATAATAAAATGATACCTGAAAATTTTGAGTCGCTCCGATAACCATGACCTCCCCATTTATATGGTTCAACCTTGGGTTCAGGTTTGTATGGGCTACCTTTGTAATTAACTTTATTTCATCCACTGTTCTACTATTTATGTATTTAAGTATTAAAATTGATTGTTGACAATTTAAATATTTTTCGTAGTGTGATGTATTACATGTACTAGGTGAGCACTACAAGAACAAATCACTTGAGGATCATCAATACTGGACTTCCTCTCGAAGTGTACGAATAATACCGTGGTGAAGTTACACGATCTAAATAAGGAAGTAATGATGATATGAAGATATGTATTATTCCCTATTGGTGTGAGATCCCATTGGTTTTTGCTTGTGTGGAATAGTGAAAAAAAGGAATTTGTAGTGAGAAACTCAATAGACAACCCATATGACAAGACAAGTGCAAGACATTTTGTAAGTATTTCATTATTGTACATCCCTCATTATGTGATGCAATTAGTTCACTATTACAATAATTCGATTTGTGTCTAGGTTGAATTTCTATTACGATACTTGAGGATGTTCAAGGACCTTGACCTTGACAATTGCACCATGGGATTCATGATCATATGTAGAGTCCAAGGGCCTAATCCCGATTGTGGTGTGTTTACTTTATTATGGGAAAAGTTCTATGCTCGTGATGACCCGTTTACATGAAATCATCAAACTGATTGCAAAATAGACGGTATAAGGGAATAAGTTGCTGCAGCCATCCAAAGTGACGAATATGGTTTGAGTAAAATGAGTTGATGGAAATGATAATGGAGTGGACAATGATTTTTGGTAGTGTATTTGGTAGTTTTGTTGAACATACTTGTGCATATTATACCACAATTATTTTTGGTGTATTGATCGGATGCATAACTGTGTTTTTGAAGTTTGTAGTGTATTTGGTAGTTTGGGTGAACGTGGTATTGTATTTGGTAATGTTGATGAAGTTGGTACTGTATCAGGGATATAAGAACGTTTTTTTACTTGATTTGCTACATAGTGTACTACTAATCTATGTAACTGATACTGCAAATAGGCTATATTATGCTTCATGTTTCATCTATTGTATTACTGTAATCGTCTATATTATGTTTCTTCCATCTATGTATGGACGATGTACTACACTTAAAAAATTCTTATACCACAATCAAGAATTATTATACTTCATTTGCAAGCTCATGTACTACTTAACAATATAATTTGTACTGCCTTTTTGACAATGCACCAGCACCACAATGGAAAATATGTATGGATGATGTACCACATTTAACCAATTCTTATACCACAATTAGATATTATTATACTTCATTTGCAAGCTCATGTACTACATATAAATATAATTTGTACTGCCTTTTTGACAATGCACCAGCACCACAATGAAAACATGAATGGATGATGTACCACATTTAACCAATTCTTATACCACAATAAGGCATTATTATACTTCATTTATGTACTACATATCTATATAATTGGTACTGCCTTTTTGACAATGCACCAGCACCACAATGAAAAACATGAATGGACGATGTACCACATTTAACCAATTCTTATACCACAATCAGGCATTATTATACTTCATTTGCAAGCTCATGTACTACATATCTATATAATTGGTACTGCCTTTTTGACAATGCACCAGCACCATAATGAAAAACATGTATGGACGATGTACCACATTTAACCAATTCTTATACTATAATCAGGCATTCTCATTTGCAAGCTCATGTACTACATATCTATATAATTTAAACTGCCTTTTTGACAATGCACCAGCACCCCAATGAAAAACATGAATGGAAGATGTACCACATTTAACCAATTTTTATACCACAATCAGGCATTATTATACTTCATTTGCAAGCTCATGTACTACATATCTATATAATTTAAAATGTCTTTTTGACAATGCACCAGCACCACAATGGAAAACATGAATGGAAGATGTACCACATTTAACCAATTCTTATACCACAATCAGGCATTATTAAACTTCATTTGCAAGCTCATGTACTACATATCTATATAATTGGTACTGCCTTTTTGACAATGCACCAGCACCACAATGAAAAACATGTATGGATGATGTACCACATTTAACCAATTCTTATACCACAATCAGACATTATTATACTTCATTTTCAAGTTCATGTACTACATATCAATATAATTTGTACTGCCTTTTTTAAAATGCACCATCACCACATGGAAAACATTTGTGGATGATGTACCACATGATTAACACATGTTTACACATAAAATTTCTACTATAGTAGTTTCAGTGATGATTATCACATGTTTATGATTTTTAATGTCTAATTTATTTGCATATATGGTGATGAACAAACACATGCATATGTATTCGATCATTGTATATGTTTGTAACATTTATGGTTAAAAAAATCTTATCTATGCATCCAATGTCCAAATTTTGTAACATCAATGTTATTTAACACATGTTTACTTATAAAATGTCTAATATTGTAGTATCAATCATGAATATCACATGTTTATAAATTCTAATGAAGTATAATATTGCCTTATTGTGGTTTGCTCCATTGTAAAATTTGGCACATCTTTCATAAATGTTTTCCATTGTGTAGATGGTACATTGTCCGAAAGGCAGTACCATTTACATTGATCCGTAGTACCTTAGTTTGAAAATGAAGTATAATATTTCCTTATAGTGGTATTCTACTTTGTAATATTTTGTACATCGTTCGTACATGTTTTCCGTAGTGCTGCTGATGCATCATCCGAAAGGCAGTACAATTTATATTGATCTGTATACCTTGATTTGCAAACAAAGAATAATATTGCCTTATTGTGGTATGCTGCTTTGTAATATTTGGTACACCTTCCGTACATGTTTTCCACAGTGCTGCTGGTGCATCTTCCGAAAGGCAGTACCAATTATATTGATCTGTAGTACCTTAGCTTCAAAATGTTGTATAATATTGTCTTATTGTGGTATGCTACTTCGTAATATTTGGTACATTGTCCATACATGTTTTCCATTGTGGTGCTGATGCATCGTCCGAAAGGCAGTGCCATTTATATTGATCTGTAGTACCTTAGCTTGAAAAGGAAGTATAATATTGTCCGAAACGCAGTATCATTTATATTGATCCATAGTACCTTAGCTTGAAAATGAAGTATAATATTACCTTAATGTGGTATGCTACTTGGTAATATTTGGTACATCTTCCATACATGTTTTTCAATATGGTGCTGATGCATCGTCCGAAAGGCAGTATCATTTATATTGATCTGTAGTACCTTAGCTTGAAAATGAAGTATAATATTGTCTGAAAGGAACTATCTTAATGTGGTATGCTACTTTGTAATATTTGATACATCTTCCATACATATTTTCCATTGTGGTGTTGGTGCATCTTCAGAAAAACAGTACCAATTTTTTTTTTTGAGCCACAGTACCAATTATATTGATTCGTAGTACTTGTGCTTGAAAATTAAGTATAATTTGTCCTGAATGTGGTATGCTGTTTAGTTAAATGTGGTACATCATCCACACGTTTTCCATTTTGGTGCTGGTGCATCGTCAAAATGTAGTACTAAGTATATTGATCTGTAGTACATCATCTTTCAAATTAAGTATAATAGTGCCTATTTGCAGTATCAGTTACATAGATAAGTAGTACATTATTTAGCAAATGAAATAAAAAAACGTTCTTATATCCCTGATACAATACCAACTTCATCAAAATTACCAAATACAATATCAACTTCACCCAAACTACCAAATACACTACCAACTTCACCAACACATTTATGCATCCGATCAATACACCAAAAATAATTGTGGTATAATAAGCACCAGTATGTGCTACGTATTCATTACATTTAACATGCAAACAACAAAAGGTATATCAAGACATATGATTACCCAAAATATATAATCTATAGCATATGAGTACTGACAAAAATAGCCCCATCTAGCAACTATATTTCTTCCTTGCATGTCTTGTGATTGTAACCAAAAAAATAGCCCATCTACATAATATATTGCTTCTTTGCATGTTCTGTGATTATGACCAACAAAACAGCCCATCCACATACTATATTTCTTCCTTGCATTTTCTACGGTTATGCCCTGGTTTATGACACCGTGCACACTTTATAACATGTTTCTTTACTTGAGACGATAATATTTGTATCCTTCTACGTCCTGGATGCGATCGGACATCCGAAGGTCTAATTATATTGTCATTAGAATGTGGTAATCAACATTGAAATCAAATGTAGGGATTGGATTGACAATTGCCGCATAAGCTCTCCGATAATTTTCAACTTTGTAGCAAGAGTCACAAAAGTCATATATTGACAAACCGTTTGACTCAATAGCAGCACAAGCATGGTTACAAGGGATCCCATTAATTTTCCTGATTCTACATGAGCAACTCCAGTTTCCCAAATCCACTGCACAACTTTTATCACCATCCAAAACCTCAAAAAGCAATGAACTAAACCTATCAACCTTCAAATTTTGAGATTTAGTGTAGTTTTGTAAAAAACTACTTTCTGGCTTAGGAGATAGGATTCCAACCATTAGGAGAGATGACTTTCGTCTTTCATTCATCATGTTCATAATTTGTAACCGTATGGTATCAATCATGGATACAATTGGCAAATACCTTGCGGGTTTAACCAAACTATTCCTACATTCTTCTTGATTGTTGTTGATTATGCCCCATTTTTTTCCAGAAAATAAGCAATTTGCCCAATTTTCGGGTTTTGAATTTTTAATAAATTCTTCTGCCAGAGGCATTGACTGTATTATACTAGTAAAATGAACAATAAACTCACTCTCAGTTGCCGGGTATGCTGCTTTGTGGAATATATATTCCCAATATTTTTGTTGTTCAATGGATACTTCTTCAAAATATAAAATTTAAATAAAACAATATTAAAAATCTCGTATACAGAAGATATTATTTAAAATCAAATGAACTATTATAGTACATACCCGCATAGAAAAATTATCCAACAAGTGTCATAGACAATATGCATGGTGACTACCGGCAAATATATTGGGGATTGCCTTAACAAAACCACTATGTCTATCAGAAAAGAAAGTGAAATGTGAGAAAACTACAAAATTTTGCATTGTCAAGA
This sequence comes from Henckelia pumila, assembly GCF_033568475.1. Lineage (NCBI taxonomy): Eukaryota > Viridiplantae > Streptophyta > Magnoliopsida > Lamiales > Gesneriaceae > Henckelia > Henckelia pumila. The sequence goes on from NC_133121.1 coordinate 194,699,266, forward strand.
CTCCCCTCAGTTTCAAACAAAACCATTCCCAGTTAGCATCATTCTCAGCCTTCACTACCGCAAATGCTAAAGTAAATAGGTCATCATTAGCATCTTTTGTCACAACACTTAGTATGCATCCTCTGAATTTATTTTTAATATGTGTTCCATATAAAAAAATCAATGGTCTGCATCCCTTAACAAATACAACAATACATGCATGTAAAGATATAAAAAGTCGTCGAAACTAGTTCATTTCATCAACCTCACAATCAGCCCAACTACCAAGATTTGTTTGTTTCAAAGCATCACAATACCACCTCAATTTATCAAAACATCCTTTCTCTATCCCATAAAGTTGATGCATTGCTATTTCTTTGCCCATCCATGTTGTATGGTACTTCAATACAACGACATATTCCCTATGAATATCTCTTACAATTGCGGACGGTCGGTATGATGGTTCCCCTCTCAATTTATCTTTAACGATATTCGCCACCCAAAGAGAATCAGCCTTTGGATGGCCTCTGCTCCAAAGATTTGCCTTTTTACATACGTGCTGAAGACAATATTTTCTAATTTCAAACGTTCCATCTGCCTTATATTTGGATGCATATATTTTCCATGCACAACCACTGACATTACAAGCAACGAAAACCTTTTGTTGGTCATTTTTCTTATACACGAACGATCTCATGGTAGCAATAGCATAATTTTTAAGAACTTTTCAAAACTCATCAGCATTTTTAAAATTTTTCCCCTCTCCATGAACCAAATGACTCCAAGCATCAATGGAGTTACTTTGTAGAACCATTTCATATTGAGATGAACTCGAAGAACCATTATCCGCATCAAACTCATTCCTTGAAGAAAAACAACAATAAAATATTTCAATAAATCACTTGAAATACCAACATCTATATCTTAAATAAAATGTACTTACCAACTGTATGAATAAATTAAAGGTAAATTGGAATATTTATTTCTTTTCTTTGGGTGTAGCACAACTACAAACAGAGAAAGACATGAATTACCTCAGAATATTCTTGTCACTTGGAATAATTTCTTCTTTTCGGATTGCTATCATGTCAATGATGTTTACTTTCATGTAGACAAACAATCGGATCATATTACTAACATCTTGATCTTCATTCAATGTCACATATAACTTTCGGTGAGGTGCAAGATATTGTAAGAAGGTTGAAGAAGGATTGATTTGATCACATTTTTTGCCAAGATGCAAATACATCTGCATTAAGCTCATATCCTCCTCTATTGTAAAGATAAACAAATTCTTACTGTACGAACAACTTCCTAGAAGCATCATACCACCTTCATTATTGACTCCAATATCTTCAGACAAAAAAAAAGAGTGTTATGTAAGCTCAACATTTGTCTAGTTTCAAAAAAAAATTTACTTTGGGGATTTTCTCAAATTTACTGAAAAATTAACAATGAAAACCATCCATTTAATATAGTTCAAAATTGATAAAATTACCAAATTCAAAACAGTAACGAACACAAGAATGAAAAATATACAAATAAAAGCAAGATCAAAATAATGTAACACAAATTGCATAAAAAGTAGGACAAACGCGACAAACAGAACAGAAAAGCCCACTTCCTCGTTTTCTTAGGTTCGGGTCTCTTTCTCTTGGCGTCGCCCCTTGAAAACTTTTTCAATATGTGTCGCAGGCCAGTGGGTTCTTACGGCCCATGGGTTTTGCTATGGTTCCCTACATTGAAGAGAATAAATGGAAATCCGTTGATAGAATCTGAGGAGAGAAAGATGGATGAGTTTATTTGGTTATGGGTTTCCTTTCGTTGGTAGGCTTCGATGATGGATGAGTTATTTGGTTAGGGATTTGGCTTGGCCCGATGCATAGAAATTGGGGGAGGAAGATGACGAAGTGAGAGAATAAAATATTTACATTAAATTAGTTAATTCAAAAAAGGGGAAAAAAAGCTAAAAAAGTCAATAGGGAGATAGAAATAAGTTTTGTGATACATTAGGAAGTGAAGACTAAATTTTTCTGACATGGATACTGAACCCAAAAGTAAGTTTTGGATTGGGGATTTTTCACAAAGTCTCCCAATAAAAATCATTATAATTAATTATAAATTTTATTTAATGAATAAATATTAATAGAAACATATTAATAAAATTTTTAATTATTGATTTTATATGTGTAAATTTTATATAAAGTAATTAATACAAAAAAAAATATTCACAGCTTTCAATAAAAAATGCATATATCATAATAAAAGTAAATAATAATAATAATTCTCCAGGCCCGCCGCGGGCTGACCTGCCTAGGCCTGCCAGCCCCGCGCGTTGGCCCACCTTTAGTTGGGTTGAATAAATTTCAACTCAATCTACTTAAATTTTGTGGCGGGACAGGCTGACCCGATGGGCCTAACCCAGATTGATGAATCTAGTTGTATTCTTACCGGTAGTTTTAGTTGAATTATTTAAGTTTCCACTGATTAATTGATTATTGTGTTTAAGTTATTTTGCATGTTTAAGCTTTGATAATTAGTGATTTCGTGACGGATCACTACAGATTATTTGGTCCTGAGGCACTCGCACAAGTACTAGTTACTTATGTATTATTATATTTGGTATTTTTTTGTTTTATTAATATTAGTGTTTTACTATTTCCGAATTTAGGGGTGCAAATGAGTCGAGCCGAGTCGAGTATCATAATACTCGAGCTCGAGCTCAACTTGTATTTGTCTGCTCGATCGAGTAACTAGTTTCATACTTGAACTCGACTCGATTATATTTCGAGTTACTCAAGAATGAGCTCGAAAAAATTAATAAATAAATATATATATATATATATATATATATATATGAATAAATAAATAATATATATAATATTATATGTATTATATTATATATATTTATATTATGATATATATATATATATATATATTATCGAGTAGCTCGCGAGCTAGTCAAACAAACATATTTAATACTCGAGCTCCAGCTCGATGTATGTTCGAGCTACTCGAGCTCGAGTCGAGTTTTGACCGAGCTGCTCATTAGTATCTTGAGTCGTTTGCACCCCTATTTCCGATTCATGTTATCTTGGTGATGCCAATGTCATAGACAACACAAAACTCTACACTAATATCTTTTAAAAATAAACTTGTCTCTTATCACCTTACAATATAGATATGGTCCGGACCTGTATTGACCCGTTCTCGGATCACCTACTTAACAAATAACAACATGAAATTAACTTAATGATTACTTTAAGAAATAGAAAACAGTGGAAACTTATACGGTTTAACAAACCAACCGACAAAATACAATCAACACTAAAAACCCAAGTGAAATATAGTTATACAACCAAATCGAATAAGTTCAAAAAAATATCCTCAATGAAACAGTAACAACCATGGTCCACCTGAACTGCAATAATCCCTGACTCAATTACCCCATTGAGTCCGGCCAATCTATGTCCTACCCCGTGGAAATGGGGTGTCCAACATGAAATACCCGGACGTGAGCTATCACAGTACTCAATACGAAAGTATGAGTATACATGTGCTATAATAAAAATGTAAAGATTCCTAAAACCTATCACTATAGAACTCTTCTCAGTCAAGTGACAATATGATATGTAGCACTCTGGGCCTTCTTATCAGGAGGTGGCTCACACACTAAGAAGAATATGTGGATATAGGTGACCTGATCTCATAATAATGGATCCAACCATCCACTTAAGAATATGGGACTGAGCGCCCCCACTACGAGTTATATCAAGGTGTAGGCTTAACATGATAATGTATGCAGCATAATAATCATGACATAATATAAAACATGTCATATAAACATGCAAACATAGAATATGCATACTTAACCAGGATATCTCGGATAGCGCATTTGTACCTCTAATAAAGCAACCTAGTAACTCTGGTTCACAAGTCCAAGCCTAAAAGCAAGTAATTACCATATCACTCGTTACGTACTAAAAGTCTTAACTAGAATAATAGTTACTCCCAAAAGATAATTATAATCTAGACTTATACCTGAGTCCATCGTCAATCCAATGATGACGATGGCCCCAAACTCTATACACTGATTCGCTACGATTTTGGTAGCATTCCTTATTGCCCGGCCCTCGAGAAGACACCTATAATCGTTATCATATAAACTGGAATGGGAGAGAAAGCTGTGGAATCCACATCTAACAATGGCTCCAGCCTCGACGCCTATTTATAAGCGGAGTTCAGAACTTCCAAAATGGGGATCAGACGTTCCTATTGACATTTGGAGCTTCTTGTTATGCCTTAAACGCATACAAATCTTGTAGATTAGATTAATTTTTTTAATGTGATAACTTATCTTGTTTTGATAATTAAAAAAATAGGTTATTATTACTAATAATTTACAAGGAGACTTTGCATATTAGATTTTCATTGACAAATAAAATCTTTGATGCTATTTTGTAGCTAAAAATGAGTTTCTGAAGTCTCGTAATGCTTGAGAACGGATGCAACAAATTCAAGATTGGAAGCAACGTTCGTACAAAAAAATTACAGAAATCACGGAATAAGACGCCGAACGGACGCAACGTTCTCTTCCAGATACATGATCCAAAATTTAGGAAGAAATTTGTCCGACCAAAACTGCATTACGCCGAACGGACGCACCGATATCTGGAACGGACGAAACGATCTGCACTGGCGCGGAAATAACTCAAATTTGAAAAGTGTGGAATGAACACAACGAAGACCAAACGGATGCAACGATCTTACTCGAATTTGCAACTACAAATAGAGGCATTCCGAGGTAATTTGAAGTATCAAATTCATTCGAGTCTCTCGTCCTCTCAAATAAATATTCAAAGCAATTATTCAAGAACTCAAGCCTATTTCGAGTTGCGCAATTTATATTCGTATCGAGTTGTAATAATTCAAATCTCTGGATTGGACGCAACGATCTCCACTAGCGCGGAATTAATTCAAATTTGAAAAGTTTATAATGGACACAACGAAGACCAAACTGATGCAACGATCTCACCCAAATTTGCAACTATAAATAGAAGCATTTTGAGGCCATTTGACGTATCCAATTCATTCGAGTCTCTTATCCTCTTAAAGCAATATTCAAAGCAATTCTTCAAGCACTCAAGCCTATTTTCAGTCCCGCCATCTATATTTGTATCGAGTTGTAATAAGCGCTTGAAAAATTGTTGTTGTATTCACTCGAGTGTGAAGCCCGAGTTGTTTCGAGTTGTAAGGCTATCCTTGGATCCAACAAGGCCAAGACGTTTGAAGTGCTAGTGGATCCTTGGTAAATCGAACTTAACCAAGAAGGAGAAACGTAGACGATTTATCGTCAAACTTTCATAAACATATCCTATCTCTTTACTGTTTTATTTACTTATTGCATTTATTTACTGCATTTATTTTTTATTGTTTTAAGTATTCCACTTGCATACTTGCATAATCTCTTTAAATTTTTAAAGTTGTCAATAGAACCTAAACCCCCCCACCCCCCCCCCCCCCCCCCCCCAAATTAGGTTCTAACACTTCTAAACGTTCAATCGAAGCTTCCGATCTCAACCCACCGAACGTGTGTTCTACTGTTTGACAACTTATGTTGCCGACGGAGTTCGGACCTTCCAAACTAAGGATCGGAGCATCCGAACTCACCCCTATCTAATCATCAATCGGAAAACTCATAACTTCTTGTCGGTGGGAGATCGGACCTTCTGATCTACAGTTCGTAAGTTCCAAACTGCTCGGTGCATCCAAACTTTACCCTTGCCTTCGGAACTCGTTTGGAGCTTCCGATCTGTACTTCGGAGTTTCCAAACTACCCGAACCCTTGGGATCCTCTGGAATGTTTCTGAACATCCTGAATCCGATTTTCTTCTTGATTTGTATAAACGAGGATTCTTTAATCATGCTTGGACCACCTATACATGTGTTAGACATTTTAATTACTTAAACAGGAATCGTGTTACTACAAGACCTGCCTCATTATCGGTTTACGATCAAACTAATTAAAAGAATCTATCTGATCCGGTCCTAAAAACAATGCTCATCGCAACATTTATAATACCCTTAAAATTTTTTAATTTATTTTTTAAGTATATGTAATGTTTACATAAAATTCTAATGCAGGAGAAATGATTTTAATTAAATGAAGTACAAGTTTTTACCTAAAAGTTTGGTTTATTTTATTTGTATTTTTCTAAAACAATTAACTAAATTAGGGTGTATTATAATAGTTTTACGAATTTTTTTTATGTGGCCTCTAATTGCAGCAATTTGTAATATTGCATACTACTTATGTATTTATCTTTGAAAAAAAAATAGTTATTATGTAGGACACTGGGACTAATGAAAATATGACATCTAACCCCCACTTGAAATTCACAAGTAACATAAAGCTCTCTAAAAATAATTAAGGTATTAAACTCTTATTTTTGTTTTTAAAAAAAAAAATTTGAAAACCCCTTGGGTGAAAGATTATAGTTACACACGTTTGAATAAAACTTGTCATTATTTTATGAAAAATCGGAGAGCTAAGAACTCACCGACTTCTCAACCACTGTCTTTACTGCTTTATTTACTTATTGCATTTATTTATTGCATTTATTTTTATTGTTTTAAGTCTTCTGCTTGCGTACTTGCATAATCGCTTTAAATTGCTAAAGTTGCCAATAGAACTTAAATCCCGCCCCCCCCCCCCCCCACATTAGGTTCTAACATGTCGTATCAGAGCCACACTTTTGAAAAAATTTCAAAAAGTTCTAATGGCAAATCTAGAGAGTGATTATATCACGAGAGAACCAACCAAGCCAAAGAAACAAAGATCGATCTACTACAACTCAAATACGAGACATTTGAGATGGATCCCAAAGAAGATGTGGATACAATGTTCCGGAGGCATATCCAAATCATCAACGAGCTAGCCCAACTTGGAGAACAATATCAATCCAAGCAAGTTTGGAGGAGATCTCTTCGCACCATACCCAAGGAGTGAGATGCAAAGAGAACGGTCATCATTGAGTCTAACAAAGACGACATCGCTTCCTACGATCATGATCAACTCCATGGGACCCTAAAAACTCATGAGTTAGAACTATCTACAAGGAAGGAAGTAAAGAAGGAGGATGAGAAGATCAAGGCAAAGGGGATTGCCTTATCCAGCCAAGTATAAGAAGATGATGATGATGAAATGGCATACTTTGCAAGGAAATTCAAAAAATTTATGCGAGAAAAAAAAATTCAAGAAGGAAAAAAAAGCTGGAGAAATAAGTAACGTGCTACAACTGTCAACAACAAGGGCACTATGCAAATGTGTGTCCTATCAAGAAGAAGAATGACAAAGGGAAGAAGAAATCCCTAATAGAAACGTGGAGCGATAGTCACGATGATGAGGAGAAAGCCACATCTGCCTCATGGCAAAGGATGATGACATCGCCTCCGACAATGATGATGAGGTACCTTCTTATGATGAGCTATTAAATGCCTATAAACTTATGTTTGACATGGCTAAATCTCTTAGGAAAGAAAATAAAATTCTTAAAAATGAATTAGATAACAAGGAGCGTGAAAACCTAAGATTAAAGAATGACATAGCTCACTTAGAAAAATCTTTTGATAAATTCAATGTTAGTAGTAATAACTTGAATAATCTCCTAAGCATACAAAATTGTAGTTTTGATAAAGGAAGAATAGGGTATGGTAAGAAATCTATTGACTTTACTAGTCTTATTGCTAAAGCTAAAATGAAATCACCCCCTACATGCTCTTACTGCTGTAAAATTGATCATGCTAGACATAAATGTAGATCTTTAAAATATCAATATGATAAAAAGAGCTATATGAAATGGAGGTCTAAGAGTTATTAACAATTCTTGAGTTGTCATTATGGGAACATGATCTAAGGGAGTTCTTCATAGACCAATTTAAACTGCCTTGACTTGTGACTGGTATCCCTGATGAACGCTGCTCTATCTAAGAAAATAGGTTTTTAAACATTCCTTAGCCTTACCTACGACTGGGAGCACTCTTGAAAAGTGTCGATGATGTTGCTATGAGAGATTGAACTCTTAAAATCTATTTTATACTTTCCTTTTCTAACATCTGTGAACCAAAAGAACTAAAGGGTACCAAAAATAATTTTTGCAGATAAATAGAAAGAATGTTCCCCCAAGTATTTGGTATCTAGAAAATGGATGCTCTAAACATATGATGGAAAACAAGGAGCTAATCTAATCGGTCAAACCAAAAGAGAAAGGAATTGTCATCTTTGGAGATAACAACAAAGGAGTTATTAAAAGAATTGGATCAATAGGTATTTTTAACTCTTACTTAATTGATGATGTACTCTTAGTGAAGGGACTTCAGAATAATCTACTAAGCATAAGTCAATTGTGTTATATAGGTTATGAAGTCAAATTCACTCCCCAACACTACACAGTATCACTCATCAATGATAAATCTATAAATTTCAAAGGATATAAAATTGAAAATGTTCACAAAGTTTCTTTAAAAAATTTATCTTTTTCAAATATACAAAGCCTTGTTTCCTTGAATGTTGATGACAAAATTCTTTGGCATAGACAATTAGGTCATGTTGGTCCTAGTACCATAGAAAAACTTTTTAAACTTAATCTATTTGTTGGTAAGCCAAAGCTTAATTTAAAGCCAGATTCTGTTTGTGATGCATGTAAACTTGGCAAAAACACAAAAAAATGATTTAAAAACAAAAATTTGTATCCACTTATATGCCCCTTGAACTTTTCCACCTATATCTATGTGCTCCCTTAAGGTACGCTAGCCTAGGAGAAAAGTTTTATGCATTTGTCATTGTTGATGATTTTTCACGTTTCACTTGGACATTGTTTTTAGCCCACAAAAATTATGCCTTCGATTATTTCAAAACTTTTGTCAAATGTGTTGAAAATGAGAAACATATTTATATAAAAAAGATCCGTAGTTGTAAGGTCCAAATCCACTAAACTCGCTTACGATGATTTTAAATAATTTTTAGTGATTTTATGTCATAAATTGTTTAAGTTATGATTTAATGATTATGTTTATTTTACATTTAACAATTTTGATTAATTAAATGATTTCAGATCGAGTTTGATTTTGGACTCACAGGACGAGGCTAACCTATGAACGAGGTGTTAGAACGTATTTTCACGAGCATTTTAAGTATAATATTGAAATTTTTTGATAAATGAGTTGAGAGGTAGTAATTTTATCAGAACGATTCGGGATGTGTGTTCTGACTCTGTTTTATGTAGTTAACACACAATTTATATTATGTGATTGTTATCCCATCCATATACCCGGGTTCCCACCTCATTAATTCCATGTTCCCTTGTCCCCTTGACTTTCATTTCTCTCCCTCCTTTACACAGTTCTTCTCCATTCTTCTGCAAGTTTTTTCTTTCTTTTATTGTTCTCCACGGTCCTTCAAAGCTTTGTGTAAGTTCACCTCCGATCTTGCTCGTTTTGTGGTTAACTCGTTACCAAGAATCCAAATCAACTCCTCCTTCATCCAAGGCAAGTATTTTAAATATTTTAAAACATCATTCAAGGTATATCTATTCTCATAAGAAATGATGTGTGTTGATGAGTTTTATGCATGATTTTAAAAGTTTGAGAAGCATGAAAGCATGATGTTTATGAAATAGTGATATGCTATACATTCTTGAGAAATTCTTTATAAATGTTTTGTATTGTTGGATCCTTTGAAATCTTATGATATTTTGAAGTTTTTAGATGCATTATAAGTTAGTATTTAAAATAAAATAATGTATGTTTGAAGTTGAAGTTTTGAAGTGTTGCCGGGTTGTTCCATATTAGCGACACTAGTCACAATTTTGAAGATAAAAACTAGTGTGTTAGAACCTAATGGGGGGAGGCGGGATTTAGGTTATATTGACAACTTTAGCAATTTAAATCGATTATGCAAATACGCAAGTGGAAGACTTAAAGCAATCAAAAATAAATGTGGTAAATATATGCGTAATATAAATAAAGCAGTAAAAGGGATAAGAGATGATTATGGAAGTTCGATGATAAATCGTCTACGTCTCCTCTTCTTAATTAAGGAAAATTAACCAAGGATCCACTAGCACTTTGAATGTCTTGGCATTGATGGCTCCAAGGATAGCCGTACAACAACAACACGAACATCTCGCCGATACAACTCGATACTTGGTCTTAAGGGATCCAAGGATAGCCTCAACAATAGCACAACAAACTTGGATTCACACTCGAGTGTTTACAATGATAGCACACCCAACTCACAAAATATTTTTACAAACAACTCTCGATTTTTTAGCAAATATATTGAATAAATCTTGATAGAACACTTTGAATGAGAAGAGATGCTTGAAAGAGATGATGAGTGAATTGGATATCTCAAATGGCTTGGAATGGCCTCTATTTATAGTTGCAAACTCGAGCAGGTTTGGATCCTCCGAACTGGTCTTCGGAGCCTCCGATCGTGTCTGATAAAATTCAATTTTCTGCAGATGAGGGTGAGTTCGGATGGTCCAAACTTGTCTTCGGATCGTCCGAACGACTGCATTAAATTCATTTCGGCAAATTTCTTCCGACAAAAACATCAATCGCCGTAAAGGATTTTGGATTCTCCGATCTTGTCTTTGGATCATCCGAAGTGTGTTATTCATGTCCTCCGAAGGTGCCTCCGAACAATATTTAATTTCTGGAAAAACTTCGGACCGTTCGAACTGGCTTCGGATCGTCCGAACAGGTCTTTGTCGCCTCCGAGCCTGTCCTCCGATCATTTTTAAATACTGAATAATCTTTGGATGGTCTGAACCCTTCTTCGGACCGTCCGAACCTGGGCAATTTCGAACATTTCAAATTTTATTTCCAAATTTTTATTATCGGTTCTTGCTTCCAATATTGTCCATACACAAAAAATTTATTATCTGCAAATTTTTACTTTAAACTGTTAGAAACAATTAACCGAGTTTTGTAATCATCAAAACACAATATTTTGAGACTTTTTAATGCATTAAAAACATTAATCTCATTACACGATATTTGTATGCGTTTAAGACGTAACAATCTCCTCCTTTTTTATGATCACCAAACATGGTTAAATGGGAGAAATAAAAATATAAGCAATAATAAAATTTGAATAAATTTTGCAAGAAATAATAAGCATTTAATAAAATAAAATTTAAATGACCATAAACATTTAATCAATATTATTTAAGCAATATTATTTAAACATTCAAATGTTTATTATTTAACTCCCCCTTAATTTATGAATTATTGACCAATTTTAACCAACTAAATTCTCCCCCTTTTTGCGATAATCAAAAAGCAATAAATTAAAAGAGAAAAAATAAAATACACAATAATTTCATTAGAATAATTTTGAATTTTACATAAAAACCTAAAAAAATACAAATTAAAATGCAAAATAATAGTAAAAAAAACTTGGAGTCATCATCGTGCTGCGGAGGTGGATAGCGGGAAATGAATTCATCAAAGCGAGTTTCCAACGAGGCAACTTTCATAGTCAGCGCATCCATAGAGGCAATAGAAGATGCGAAGTGGCTGGCTAGATTCCCCTCAATATGCTGAATAGTCTCGAAAAGACGATCAGACTAGTAAGAGGGGGTAGGAGGAACCTCGGGAATCTCAAATGGAAGCTCGCCAAGATTGGCCGCAAAGGTCTGAAAGCCAGAAGAAGAAGGTCCTTCTTCGGCAGGCGGTCCACTGGGAAAGCCCTTGGTCTGAGTAGATGGCGAGAGACGCGAATAATAGAATGAAAAGTGTTTATTCGGAAGGTATTTTTTAAAGGCACGAGTTGGGTCATCAACCCAACGAGAAAAGTCAGGGTTCCAAGATAATTCCATCTTGGTGATCGTAGAATGGTTGAAAGTATGGGAATCAGATATGGAAAGGGGAACCAAGTGATCGAAAGAAATATCAAAGTGATTCAAAATGCGGTTGATGAGACGAGCAAAAGGAAGAGTGACCTTCCTCGTGACTTTTGCCGCATTATGCATGACCTGCATAATGAAGAGAGGAAGATTGAAAGGTCGGGAGGAGATAATGTGATAGAGAAAGTAAAGGTCAAGATATTTTCATGTGGAGGTGTCTCCACTGCAAGGAATTATGGAAGTGGTGATCAATTTTTGAATGATTTGATAGTCGGGACGGAGTTGTTTCAAAAGAAGACGATCGTCGGCAGCAGTGGCTGGAAGACCAAGAATCGTAGAGAGGACCTCATCGCGATCAAAAGTAGGATCGTCCTGAGGCCATCCCTGACCAAAATATAAACTGGGTCTCTCCATAGGAAGATGGAACCACTCATTCAGGTTGGAGACTAATAAAAGGAACATGCCCTGAACAATCGTGGCAATGTGAAGCTCATCGCCAAGTTCGAGATCTAGGTTGGCATAGAACTCATAAAGCACAGCAGGGAATATGAAATTTGGGATGGAGGACTGAAAAAAGGATTCTCAATGCTGGGCAGTAATAAAGGACAGCAAGAGTAGATGAGATGTCGCAAGATAGCCGAAATCGAAAATACGATCAGGTAGGATCGGTCGAGTGGGGTAATCGTCCGAGATAGGATAAGAGACAGCAGGTAGGTTGGGATCATGGATAGGAAATGTGCGACTCAAAGTAGCTTGATCACGACGGCGCTTGGCAGGCATTTTGTAGGCTAAATTTTGGATGAAGGAGAGAAAATTTTGAGTTTTGGGTGTGAAAAACTCGGATGGTCCGAGGGGGTATTTATAGCAGAGGGTTCGGACGGTCTGAACTCAGGTTTGGACGGTCCGATCCTATTTACTTAGGAGATAAGATAATTACTGACCGGAGAAGTTCTAACAGGGTTCGAACGGTCCGAAGTATGTTCGGACGGTCCGAACAGTTCAAAATTGGAATCGGATCGTCCGAAGTGTTTCGGACGGTCCGAAGATTGGGCGGTCAAAATTTTGAAGTTTGAAGATTTACCGCGTAAGGCTCGGACGGTCCGAAGCATGTTCGGAGGATCCGAACTTAGAACTTCGGAGGGCAATTTGAAAATTTTTGAGATAAAAGGCGCGACGCAATTCAGATGATCCGAACTTGTGTTCTCATGGTCCGAACTGGTAAGAAATGGAATTTTCAAAAATGACCCTTAGTTTATTAAATTTTTCAATTAAGTTCAAAAACAAATAATTCACATAAAATGTGCGCTTTTTAATTTTGAATAAGTACAATTAGTTTTTATTATCCATAATTAACTTGCTCGAATTTATTATTAAGATCCCCCTTAATATGACATTAAATTTAAAATTATGTCTACAAGCGATTACAACTCAATCATGCCAAGTTCACCACGCAAACGAATAAAAGTGTTTTCATTTAGTGGTTTTGTAAAAATGTTGGCAATTTGATTTTTAGTGTCAAAATATTGAAGTTCAACTTCATTTAATTTGATGTGGTCACAAATAAAATGATGACGAATATCAATATGTTTAGTGCGAGAGTGTTGAATCGGATTCTTTGTTAGATATATGGCGCTGGTATTATACACAGTAGGAATTTTTCATAAAGAGACGCCATAGTCGAGCAATTGATGCTTTATCCAAATAATTTGTGCACAAAAACTACCTGCAGCCATATATTTGGCTTCGCTCATTGACAACGCAACACAATTTTGTTTCTTTGAAAACCAAGAAACTAAAAAGTTTCTTAAAAAGAAACAAGTTCCACTAGTGCTCTTTCTATCCACCTTATATCCACCAAAGTCGGCATCATAGTATGCTTTTAAATCAAATAAAGAATTTTTCGAATACCACAAGCCGTGATTTGTAGTATTTGAAATATATTTGAAAATGCATTTTAAGGCAAACAAATGTGATTCCTTTGGACATGACTAAAATCGTGCACACAAACAAACACTAAACATAATGTTCGGTCTACTAGCAGTAGCATATAGTAAGGAGCCAATCATACTACGAAAAGAGGATTGATCTACAGATTTACCATTTTCATCCTTGTCGAGTCTGATTGTTGTGCTCATCGGTGTGGATGATGATTTTGTGTTCTCCATCCCGAACTTCTTCAAAATCTCCTTGATGTACTTGCTTTGATTCATAAAGAACCCGTCCTTGCACTGCTTGATTTTCAATCCGAGGAAATAGTTAAGTTCCCCCATCTTGCTCATCTCAAATTGATCCTACATTAGCTTAGAGAATTCTGGACAGAGAGTTTCGTAAGTAGAACCAAAGATTATATCATCAACATAAATTTGCACAATCAAAATATCATTTTTGACATTTTTGGTAAATAAAGTGATGTCGATCTTTCCTCTAGAAAAACCATTTGAAAGCAGTAAAGTTGACAATTTATCATACCAAGCTCTAGGAGATTGTTTCAAACCATACAAAGCTTTGTTTAGTCTATACATATGATCTGGCAATAAAGCATCAACAAAGCCATCAGGTTGTTCAATATAAACTTCCTCTTTCAAATCACCATTTAAAAATGCACTTTTGACATCCATTTGAAATAATTTAAAATTTCTTGAACAAGCAAAAGCAAGTAGCATGCGAATAGATTCTAGTCTAGCAACAGGTGCATAAGTCTCATAATAATCTATGCCTTCTTCTTGACTGTAACCTTTTGCTACAAGTCTGGCTTTATTTCTAGTGACTGTACCAAGCTCATCAAGTTTATTCCTAAAAACCCATTTAGTTCCAATAATAGATCTATCATGCGGTCTAGAAACAAGAAACCATTCATCATTAAGTTTAAATTCATTTAATTCATCTTGCATGAAAATTATCCAAGAATCTTATTTGCAACAGATATGCACCCTATCTGTGTTTGTGCTATACGAGCTGAGCCAGAACTTTTGATACGAATCAAAGAAGCACAGAAAGAGGATCAGAATATTCAGAATTCGATTGCTATGGTCAGATCTGGACATCAATCTGAATATCAGGTCAGTGCTGATAATGTGTTATATGTGAATAACAGACTTGTTGTTCCAGATGTTTCAGCTTTGAAACAACAAATCTTGAAAGAGGCTCACAGTAGTCGATTAAGTATTCATCCTGGTGGCAGAAAAATGTATAATGATTTGAAAATGCAGTATTGGTGGAAACAAATGAAGTCAGATGTGACTGAATTTGTAGCCAGATGTTTGAATTGCCAACATGTAAAAGCAGAAAGAAAGAAACCAGGTGGTCTATTGCAGAGTCTATCAGTTCCAGAATGGAAATGGGATCACATTTCCATGGATTTCGTTACACAGCTACCACGTTCATCCAGAGGGTGCGATGCCATTTGGGTGATTATTGATCGTTTGACGAAATCAGCATGTTTTATTCCATACAGAATGACGTACATACATGATCAGATGGCAGAAATCTACGTCAGAGAAGTGGTAAGATTACATGGTGTGCCTAAATCTATTGTTTCAGATCGAGACCCTAGATTTACATCACACTTTTGGCATAGCTTGCAACAAGCTCTTGGTACTCAATTGCATCTGAGTACAGCTTATCATCCTCAGACGGACAGTCAGAGCAGACTATCCAGACACTTGAGGATATGTTGAGAGCTGTAGTACTAGATTTTGGTACTAGTTGGCAAGATTCATTACCACTTGCAGAATTCTCTTATAATAACAGCTATCAGACGAGCATTGAGATGGCTCCTTTTGAAGCATTGTACGGAAAGAAATGCAGATCACCGTTGTACTGGGATGATATCTCAGATGTTCCTGATGTTGGGCCTGATATGATCCGAGAAATGACAGAGAAAGTAAAGCTTATTCAGAAAATAATGAAAACAGCTCAGGATAGACAAGCAAAGTATGCAAATATCAGACGACGACCTCTATCTTTTGATTAGGGAGACAGAGTTTTCTTGAAGATTTCTCCGTTTAGAGGTACGGTCAGATTTGGAAAGAGAGGAAAGTTATCTCCAGGTTTTATCGGTCCATATGAGATTATCGAGAAGATAGGCGATCTTGCTTATCGACTTGCTCTTCCTCCATCTTTGTCTGGTATTCATGACGTATTCCATGTCTCTATGCTGTGGAAGTATCAGCCTGATCCTTCCCATATTCTTCAGCCTGATGAAGCTGAACTTGACGAGACTCTTAGTTATTTTGAGCAGCCTATTCAGATTCTTGATCGCAAAGACAAACAGCTCAGAAACAAAATAATTCAGCTAGTCAAAGTTCAGTGGAGTCGACATGGCATCGAAGAAGCGACTTGGGAGACTGAGTCAGACATGAGACAGAGATTTCCAGAGTTGTTTCATTGATGTGAGTTCTTATTTTGTTTTATGCTATTTCATTATCTTATGTGTATACAGATTGTCTATACAGCTTGCTTATGATTTCGAGGACGAACTCATGTCTTAGTGGGGGAGAAATGTAAGGCCCGGGATTATTTAATTTTAATTCGAGAATATTTAATTTGGGAATATTTAGAGTTTAGAATTAAATTCTAATATTCTTAAATTGAAAAGGGTTGAAATTGAATTAAATCGCTTTTCCGGGGACTGAATTGCAAATAGCCAAAAGTTCAGGGACTAAACTGCAATTTGGATATATTTATCTCAACTTACACTTAATATATATCATTGTCACGTGTATCATCAGAATCCAAAAAGAAAGAAAGGCAGAAAGAAAAGCTGAAACCTTCCCACGCCATTTTCGCTCCGTAAAAGCTTCGATAACTCGCGCTCCGGTTGTCAGAAATTCCAGATAAATATATATCTGCGATCACAGCTCCGAGACCTTCGATTTGGTACATGTTTTATTCACATATCTCAGATTTTATTTTTATGTGAAAGATGGAAAATTATGATTTTATCATATATGCGTATATCAGCTGTACCGATCGTGTATTCGCAGACGGTTTGGAAAAAGACTGTCGTTCGGATTTTATATGAATTTGGGAAGAATAATTCGAACACTACCATGTTTGATTGATACTGATTTTTATGGTAATGAGATGATATGTTAGAGATTATAAGTTATCTGGATTGTTGGATTGATTTGGATATTGTTTGGATTGCCGGTTTTAGCCGTTATGCCGTCGATTTGCAAAATGTCAAGACTTTGATATTGTTGATTGAACGAAGCATGGTTTGAATGGCATCTGATCTTGTTAGTTATTCGATATGTAATTTATCAGCTTTCTATCGAAGTTGCCGAACTCGAGATCTCCGAGTCAAACCGAGAAGGATTTGAAGCAAGGTTTGCTAGCATTTGCACTTGAGATTGAGTTGAGAAGTGGAGCAACCTTTTTGATATGAATTTTCATTGATGTACTTGCAGATTTGAAGTAATTTCAGACGTGACATAGAAAGGTATAAATGACAGCAAATCCAGATGGGATAGAACGCTTGAAATAGCTTTCATTTCAAGTATTCCCATGTCAATCACATACTTGTTTCTTTATATTTCTTATGTGATTATTTATTTGTACTGCTTTGTTTGCTTATATGCTTAGTTGTTCAAGATGTGTTTTATAGCTTTTAATGCATACAGCTTATGTTGCATTCATCTTGAACTCCAGCCTTAATAGCACAGAGGGCAGCCATCGCCTAGAGTGCAGATGACGTTTGGAGAGCTGTAGTGAGTGGCATGGACTGTAAATTTATTTCTAGAGTCAGCTTGACTCATGGCACAGAATATGGATTTATGTTCAGAGCCAGAAGACTCACTATAGTTGTACCAAAGTTAGAGGACTAAAATACTTGATGTCGCCTCGAATGGGAGTATCGGTGGTTTGATAGTTATTTTATTCCTCGGGATCCCAAAGAACTAAGTTTTATTGATATCAGCTTGATAGCCTTCCTTTGCCATTTGCATTGCATTCACGTTTATTATCTTGCGTTTAAAGTTGTTTATACTGGGATTTTATTCTCACCGGAGTTATCCGGCTATTGCTTTGTTTTGTATGTGTGCATGGCAATAGGTGGGGCAGGAGCTAGTCAGAAAAGACAAGGATAGCTCGAGATTGAGGCATAGCAAGTGAGGACACGGGCTTAAGTAGCACGACTTGTACTTTATGTTGTTGAACCATGCTAGAAGTGATACAAGAACTTTGTATATTATGGCTTGAATACATGCTAGTTTATGTTTATTATGTTTAGAAGCTTGTAAAACAAAAATTTTTTTTTAGCTCTTGTTTCTTTAATTCTTTTAAGTACTTGTTTAATTGTTAATTACAATAAATTGCCCTAAGATAAGATTAGCAACCCGGGTCCCCACAGCAGCCATGATCATGATCGAAATCACAGAGTCACAATCAAGGATCTAAGTTCACATTTACAGTTACAGTTTCAATTTCAGCTACAGATCAGTTCTAATTTGACTCGACTTCGTTTATATTCAATTTCAGTCACACATGAGATTAAGTAAAGTTTAAGAAAGTTCCCAAGTTTAAATGTGTGAGTTCATTGCATGCATTACATCTCATTCTCATTTATCATTCAACTTTCGGCGTAAGTTTCATAGTATATTAAGTACAAGTATTTTAAGTATTAAGCATGTACTTTTAAACCCTCGTTATTTCCCCCATATTCTTGTTGGGCCCCTAGGCTCACTACATCTACTTGGTGCAGGTATAAGTTATCATCGAGATTGCGGGGCAGGAATTTCGAGTGAACTGTGATGCGGGCACGGCACATCCCTCTGACCATGCCAATCTTCCTCAAAAGTTTATTTTAGCACTTGAAAGTCTTTTATTTTGTTGATTGGATACATGATATTGTAAGAATTTATAGAATTATTTGTGGCCATGTAAATATGTAATTGCTTAATCTTTTGTTGTTCGAAATGTCGAATTTCTTCTCCGGTTCTCGTTCCTTTGTCGGTCTAGTTTATTTCGTGTTGTTTTCTTTTCTTCAAAATTTGTTGTCTGTGACAGGTGGTTTGTGATTTAAATAGATAGGTCATGCCGAATTTTTTTGAAAAATCCGTATTTTATTTAGTTTAATTATAAGAAGTACTTAGGGTCGTTTCAGAGAATTTGAAGAAATTCATGATCATGATATAATATATTGAGAATTTTGAAAGATTCATAGAATCTAAAGAGATTCCTAGTTATAATATAATATATTGAGAATCTGAATAGATTCATGATAAAGATGTGATATATGATTTTGTATATTGAGAAAGTGAAGAAATCATGATTGATATCTGATATGATATCAAATATCTACAAATATCATTGAAGAAATTGATCTCATGTCAAAATATATCAATATTGAAATATTGATAAAAAGATGCAAGATTTGATAATATTTGTGAATAATATTAATATAAGATCCAAGATTTGAAAATATTCTCGAAGAATTTAATGTTCTTTTGGTTGTTGAGAATCTTATGAATTGGAAAATTTAGTACAATTTCTCAATGAATATCGATATATGATCTAAAATTGTCAATACCCATAAGAAAATATTATTAAAGATATATGTGAGATATGTATCAAAAGATATTGACTTGTTATCGATTCAAATCATATATTTGTTTTTATTGCTCTAGAAGAAGCATGATCTATTATTTGTCACTATTTTTATGAATAGCGACTTGATGTTCAATGATGAACTGCATAGGCTATTGATTGAAAATTATGAATGTGCGGTAGTAAGATCGCAACACTATCAACCGAAAAATAAAAATAAATGTTAAACACAATGAATTGGACTATCATCTATATTGGGCAACGACGACGATGGATTGATGGTAGCCTATGCATGATGATGTCAATGGGTTGATTTATGACTAACTTCAAGACATTTTATTTATTTATTGAACTAATTTATTTTTGGTAAATTAAGTTTGTATTTGTTTAAACTAAATTGTGAAAAACTCTAGCATGTGTTTTGTTTTGATTCACATAAATTATTTTGATGATATAAAATAAGATCTACAAAATTTGTGAATCTATTCTATTGGTTAATAAATTGCATGAGATGTCACATTAATTGAATATGCAATTTGATGATAATTTTTTCTGATTTAAAAATTTTATAGTTTAAGAATATATTTGGTTGTTAAATCTTTATGCCTTAAATTTTGATTATGGATTTTAAATTATTCAATTTTAATTGTGGATATAAATTTTGGATTTTTTCAAAATAATTTGATTAAGTTATCATTTTTTTAAAAATGAATGATAAAATATTTTTATCACATGTAAATATTTTACATGTAGGAACATAAATTTAATGTGAGAGGTCTCGAGCGAGTCCTCTTCTGCCGCACTTTGATTTTCTTCACTCTTTTTGACTCCCAACACTTCAAGGACGCATATGCAACTCCCAAATTGATCCTTAAGTGCTCCAACTCCATCTTGGTAATTTAACATCAACATTTGAAGTGCCTTCTTGAATTTGTTAGCTCGGCTCCTCGTTATTGGCCCTAGTGGCAACTCCAATGGATCTCGAACTCCACTTGCCACTCGATCCACATGCGAGCTAGTCATGATCGCATCATCCTCCCCTTTTTGAAAGTGATTTGTCCTCAAATCTTGTTCATCTCCTACATCAAAGAAAGATAAGTCATGAACTTTAAATGTAGGACTCACATTATACTCACCTGGAAAATCTAATTTGTAGGCATTGTCGTTGATTCGCTCCACGACTTGAAAAGGACCATCCCCTCGAGGTACCAACTTTGAACGCCTCTTCTCCTAAAAATGCTCTTTTCTCAGATGCAACCAAACCCAATCACCGGGTTCAAATACAACCTTCTTACTTCCCTTGTTCGCTTGCTTGGTATACTGCACATTCTTTTTCTCGATATTTGCACGTACTTTCTCATGCAAGCTCTTCACAAATCCAGCTTTCTTCTTGCCATCCATATTAACCCTTTCACTCATAGGTAACGACATCAAATCCAATGGATTAAAACCATACACAATTTCAAAGTTGAATAATTCGTAGTAGAATGCACAATACGATTATAAGAAAATTCAATAAATGGCAAACAATCTTCCCAATTTTTCAAGTTCTTTTTAATGATAGAGCGCAACAATGTCCCTAAAGTTCTATTAACTATCTCAGTTTGTTCGTCAGTTTGTGGATGAAAACTAGTAGAAAACAACAAGCTAGTTCCAAGTTTACACCACAATGTTTTCCAAAAGTAACTCAAAAATCGAGTATCCCTATCAAAAACAATACTTCTAGGCATGCCATGCAATATCACAATCTCATTAAAAAACAAATCTGCAGCATGCGAAGCATCATCTGATTTGTGACATGCGATAAAATGTGCCATTTTTGAAAACCTATCAACCACAAAATAAATAGAATCCCTCCCCTTCTTAGACCTAGGTAATCGAAGAACAAAATCCATGGAAATATCTACCCAAGGTTCATTAGATATTGTAAGTTGAGTATATAACCCATGTGGTTGTGATCTAGACTTTGCTTTCTTACAAGTCACACACCACTCACACATTTTCTCAACATCATCCTTCATATGTGGCCAATAAAAATGTTTATGCAAAATTTGATATGTCTTAGCCACACCAAAATGCCCCATTAAACCACCACTATGCGACTCCCTAACAAGTAACTCCCTAATTGAAGTCTTAGGAATGCACAATTTATCCTCTTTGTTAGAACCTAATGGGGGGGGGGGGGATTAGGTTCTTTGGCAACTTTAGCAATTTAAAGCGATTATACTAAACGCAAGCGGAAGACCAGTAAAGCAATCAAATATAAAGCGGTAAATAAATGCGTAAAGTAAATAAAGCAGTAAAAGAGAGATAGGAATTGTTTATGGAAGTTCGACGATAAATCGTCTACGTCTCCCCTTCTTGGTTAAGTACGATTAACCAAGGATCCACTAGCACTCGAACACTTGGCCTTGATGGCTCTAAGGATAGCCTTTACAACTCAACACGATCACCGCGCCGATACAACTCGAACACTTGGCCTTAATGGCTCCAAGGATAGCCTCAACAAAAACACTTGGCTTCACACTCAAGTGTTTACAACAATCTCACAATACACTTGGCTTCACACTAAGTGTTTACAACAATAGCACAACCAACTCACAAACTATTTTCACAAATAACTCTCAAATATTGATTGAGCACTTTGGTAGAGAGAATATTGCTTGCAAATGAGAGAAGAAATGAGTTGGGATGTCTCTAAATGGTCTTGGCAAGCCTCTATTTATAGTTGGCAAAGATTTGAATTTGAATTTGTGTGCTTGGAGCGTTTATTGGGAAGCCAAGGAGTAGAGACAAAGTGTAGGCGCCGCTGCCTTCTTTTTCCAGCACTGAGCAGATTTTGTGGAAAATTCATATCTCTCAATCTAACCGTTGGATGGAGCTCAAATTTGGAAAGTCGCTTGAAAACATCTCAATCTTCAATCTGAACGGTGGAGAATGAATTTGAAAGAATCAAACACGTCCAGTAAATCTCGGAAGTCGCAAAATCACGTTCTCGCTTTTGTTCTGAGCATTACTTTTTAAAAATTCGAATCTCACAATCTATCCGTTGGATTGGCCTGAAATTAACACACAATCTTTGTAACATCCTGATATTGATAGGGATTGGTGGAGATTGGATTTGGATGCCTCCATCGATTCCAGTAGTCTTCTGAATCCGATACTTCAGCAGTTAGCTCCTTGCAGAAATAGCTACTGTTCAACATATTTGCAAAAATCATAATTCCATATCCAGCCGTTGGATTGATTTTAAATTTGGATACAGACTTTAAAACATCATGGAAATCCATGTGATCGGTGGAGATTGAATTTTAATAACCGAAGCATTCCCAGGAATTTTCTGAAGTTAAGTCATCATAGTTCATTCCTTGC
Organism: Henckelia pumila; assembly: GCF_033568475.1. Taxonomy (NCBI): domain Eukaryota; kingdom Viridiplantae; phylum Streptophyta; class Magnoliopsida; order Lamiales; family Gesneriaceae; genus Henckelia; species Henckelia pumila. The sequence continues at coordinate 194,722,077 of NC_133121.1, forward strand.
AGAAGTAAGTACTGTGCAGCTTTGTTAAAAAAATCATATCTCCATATCCAGCCGTTGGATTGCTATGAAATTTGGAGAGAAGCTTGAGAACATCCTGATCTTTATTTTCACTGTTGGAGATCTGATTTGGATTACTGGAATGTGCCCGGTGAATTTTGCAAGTTTCTGCTTTATAATATTGGCTTGTCCTTGTCCATTTCTTTTACAACTTCAAAGTAACTTCCAAGAATTTGATTGTTAATATGATCTAATCTGCAAAGTCTCACTTTAAATGGTTAGTAACAATTAACCGAGTTTTGTAATCATCAAAACATAATAATATGAGATTTGTTAATGCATTAAAAACATTAATCTCATAACACGAGATTTGTATGCGTTTAAGGCGTAACAATCTCCCCCTTTTTGATGATCACAAAACTTGGTTAAATAGGGGAAATAAAAGTACAATATTAAATAAAAAATTTAAATTTGCACAATATAATTGCAAGAATAAAACTATGCATAAATAAAACTCCCCCTTTTTTTTTATAGCATATTATTCTCCCTCTTAGTTAACCATTTATATTCTCCCCCTTTTTGTGATAATCAAAAAGGATGGAAAATTAAATGAAAAAAATAGAAAATATGATTTCTAAATACAACACATAAATTCACATAATTAACAAAATATGAGCGTTTAATATTGAATAAATACAATTAATTTGTATTATCCAACATTAAATTTTCTCGAATTTTATATTAAGCTCCCCCTTAATATGTCATTATATTTAGAATATGTAAACAAGTGATTACAACTCAATCATGCCAAGTTCACTACGCAAACGAATAAAAGTATTTTCATCTAGTGGTTTTGTAAAAATATCGGCAATTTGATTTGTCGTGTCAACATATTGAAGTTCAACTTCATTTCGTTCGATGTGGTCACGAATAAAATGATGACGAATGTCAATATGTTTGGTGCGCGAATGTTGAATCGGATTCTTTGTAAGACATATGGCGCTAGTGTTGTCACAGAAAATAGGGATTTTTGAAAAAGAGACGCCATAGTCGAGCAATTGATGCTTCATCCAAAGAATTTGCGCACAACAACTACCGGCAGCCATATATTCGGCTTCGGTCGTTGATAACGCAACACAGTTTTGCTTTTTGGAAAACCAAGAAACTAAACAGTTTCCTAAAAAGAAACAAGTTCCACTAGTGATTTTTCGGTCCACCTTATATCCACCAAAGTCGGCATCACAATATGCTTTTAAATCAAAGAAAGAATTTTTCGAATACCACAAGCCGAGATTTGGAGTATTTGAAAGATATTTGAAAATGCGTTTTAAGGCGAACAAGTGTGATTCCTTTGGACATGATTGAAATCGTGCACACAAGCAAACACTAAACATAATGTCTGGTCTACTAGCAGTAGCATATAATAAGGAGCCAATCATACTACGAAAGGAAGATTGATCTACAGTTTTACCATTTTCATCCTTGTCGAGTCTGATTGCTGTGCTCATAGGTGTGGATGATGATTTGGTGTTTTCCATCCCAAACTTCTTTAGAATCTCCTTAATGTATTTGCTTTGGCTCACAAAGAACCCATCTTTACACTGTTTGATTTGCAATCCGAGAAAATAGTTAAGTTCTCCCATCATGCTCATCTCAAAGTGTTCCTGCATAAGCTTGGAGAAATCTTGACAAAGATTTTCGTCAGTAGAACCAAAAATTATATCATCAACATAAATTTGCACGATCAAAAGATCATTTTTGACATTCTTGGTAAATAAGATAATGTCGATCTTTCCTCTTGAAAAATCATTTGAAAGCAAGAAAGTAGACAGTTTATCATACCAAGCTCGAGGAGCTTGTGTAACGCCCCGTTTTATCTTAAATGAGTTTATTTGAGTTAATCGGAGATTGCAGAGTTCACGAGCCGGTTTGATTTTGATCAGGGTCCTTTTTGCAAATTTTGAAAATTTCAGGGACTAAAACGCAAATAGGGGTTTTTATATATTATCTACACTTGATATTTATTTCACAAGTCACCTCCTTCCTCCTCCCAACCGTGAGCCCCCATTGAAGCCGCCCCTTTGAGTTTCCAAGCTCCCAGATTGCAGTCCGAGCTCGATCCGTCCGTTGAAAATTATTTCTGAAGGCAGATTATCGATCACTGCAGTGAGAGCTCTGTTATATTGTAAGTATTTCTCCGATCGGATATGTTTTGTTTTTCGGAGGTTGTTAGAATCGATTTAGATTCTAGTATGTTGTTCTAGTCAGAGTTCTGATCGTTTATTATCTGTCGGTTTTGAATTAGAGCGACGTCCGGATTTGTTATGATTTTTGGAAGCCATTTTCGAAAATGTGGATTTTGAGATTGATGGGTTTGCTTTGTTATTGTTGTTTTGGGCATTGAATTGAGTTGTTATCAGTATTGAACTGCTGTCTGCGTTGCCGGTTTGTTCAGTTTATAGCCGTTATGCCGTCGGTTTGAGTTTTGGGTTTTCGAATCGTTTTTGGTATTGAGTGAAGCCTTGGCTTGTGAATGATCGTGATTGTTGATCAAATCTTGTATTCGTACAGATTCATTGGAGTGTGTCGAGCCCTGTGTTAGCAGCATTGTTCGTCGAGAGTTGGACGAAGAACGGTAAAGAGATTTCCTTGAACCGTTGTTTGTTGTTTAGGTTGTCTAGTTGTTGATACAATCTTTTGTTGTAGCTTGTCCGGAGTTGGATCTACGACATTGAAAGGTAAAAGCAGTCATCGTAGCGGGATAGCATACTCGGGACTGTTGGTTCTCGAGTTTCCCTTTTTAAATCACATATTGCATTGATACTTGTTCTAGCACGTGGAACTTGTAATTGTCGATTGATTGAGTTTTTGTTATGTGGCTTATGTTTATGTTTCTGTTATGCATTCATCTTGAGCCTACTTTGATTTCAGCGGGCAGAACCGCCCTTTTTGTTAGACGTTTGGGAACTATGATTGAGTGGCCTAGGTTGTAGTATTTCGCCTAGTGCTAGCATACTCATTATGGTTGCTCAAAGTCTAGAGGAGTGGGATACGTGGCACCACCTCGATTGGGAGAGTCGGTGAGTCGTTACGTGATCTCATCCTCGGGATCCCAAAAGCAGAGCAATACTCCCGTGTTTATCAGAATCGATATCCTGGTTTTAAAGACATGCATATCATTAACTTCGACTTGAATATGTGGTTTGATAGCATATTGTATATTCATTACTTGATATGTTGCTTTTACTGGGATTATCATTCTCACCGGTTATCCGGCTGTTGCTTTGTTTTGTATGTGTACTTGGCAACAGGTGGGGCAGGAACAAGTCAGAAGAGGCATGGTTAGCTTCGAGGGCAAGTAGTAGAAGTGAGACTCGGTTTAGAAGTCGAATTAGCATGTTTATCTAGTTTAAGATTGAAGCATGTTAGAACTCGAACTTGATATGTTTTGTTATTCGAATTAGTTTGTATTCGGATTGTAATCTGAAATCGAAGTATGTTGTTGTTGTATCGATTTAGACGTCTGGTTGTTTTTAGGCCTTCTGAAAGTATGACTTGTTATGGCATGTTTCCCTACACCCTGTTATTGCATTTGTATTTGAAGGCATGTCGGACCAAGCGCGGAATCCTTTTTTTTTTCCCGCAGCCTGAGCAATTTTTTTCTGCCCAGGCCTTCCGCGCGCGGGCGAGGCGTTCCTCGCGCGCGCGCGAGGCCTTCGTTGGGCCTCTGAAACGTTTGCCCGCGCGCGCGCAAGTTTCGTACCTCGCGCGGGCGCGAGCCTTTTAAAAAAAAAAAAAAACTTTGAATTGTTTTACTCTTGGATTCTTGTTCGCTTACTCGTTGTTTAATCCGAGATTGGTGGTTTAGAATCGAGGTCTCACAGCTTGTTTCAAACCATACAATGCTTTGTTTAGTCTAAACACATGATCAGGCAAAGAAAGATCAACAAAGCCATCAGGTTGCTCAATATAAACCTCTTCTTTCAATTCACCATTAAGAAAGGCACTTTTGACATCCATTTGAAATAACTTTAAATTTCTAGAGCAAGCAAAAGCAAGTAGCATGCGAATGGATTCTAGTCTAGCAACAGGCGCATAAGTTTCATCATAATCTATGCCTTCTTCTTGACTATATCATTTAGCAACAAGCCTAGCTTTATTTCTAGTGATAATGCCATGCTCATCAAGTTTATTTCTAAACACCAATTTAGTACCTATCACAGGTCTATCATGCGGCCTAGAAACAAGATCCCAAACATTATTGCGTTTAAATTCATTTAACTCATCTTGCATAGCAATAATCCAGGAATCATCAAGTAAAGAATCATCAACACATTTTGGCTCAACATGAGAAACAAAAGCAAGATGATTACAAATATTATTGAGAGAAGAGCGAGTAGATACTCCCTTTGATGGACTTCCAATTATCAGATCTTTAGGATGATCTTTGTGATGTGTCCATTCCTTAGGAAGTGGTGTTTCCTCAACTGTAGCATCTATATCATTTAAGCTTGAGGAAACCATCTCTTCTTCAAGTATTTCTATATCATCATTGTTAGTGCGAGAAATATTTAACAAAGATTCATCAAATATAACATGCATAGATTCTTCAACAAGTAAAGTGCGTTTATTAAAAACTCTAAAGGCCTTACTTGAGGTAGAATATCCGAGAAAGATACCTTTGTCGGATTTGGCATCAAATTTGCCAAGGTTGTCCTTAACATTATTATGTATGTAGCATTTGGAACCGAAAGCTCGAAAGTAAGAAATGTTAGGCTTTCTCCCTCTCCATAATTCATATGGAGTTTTCTTGAGAATTGGTCTTATTGATACGCGATTGATAATGTAACAGGCAGTATTCATTGCTTCAGCCCAAATATATTTTGGTAGAGAATGCTCACATATCATGGTCCTCGCAATCTCCACAAGTGTCCTATTTTTCCTCTCAACGACCCCGTTTTGTTGAGGAGTCCTAAGACAAGAAAAATTATGACCGATGCCTTTCTCTTCACAAAAGTTTGAAAAACTCTCATTTTGAAATTCAGTTCCGTGGTCACTACGGATCTGCTTTATTGAAAGATTTTTCTCATTCTCAACACGTTTCACAAAAGTTTTAAAATAATCAAAGGCATCATTTTTGTGGGCTAAAAACAATGTCCACGTGAATCGTGAGAAATCATCCACAATGACAAATGCATAAAGCTTTCCTCCTAGGCTAGAGTTCCTCGATGGACCACATAGATCTAGGTGAAGAAGTTCAAGGGGCATAGAAGTAGATATAAAATTTTTGCTTTTAAAAGATTCTCTTGTGTGTTTGCCAAGTTGACACGCATCACAAACAGAATCAAGTTTCAAATCAAGTATTGGCATACCAACGACTAAGTCAAGTTTTAAAAGTTTTTCGATGGTACTAGGACCAACATGACCCAATCGTCTATGCCAAAGAATGTTGTCATCAACATTCACGGATACAAGGCTTTTTATATTTGATAAAGATAAATTATTTAAAGAGACCTTGTAAACGTTCTCACTTCTATATCCTTTGAAATTTATGGATTTGTCACTAATAAATGATACAGTGCAGTGTTGGGGAGTGAATTTGACTTCATAACCTCTATCGCACAATTGACTTATGCTTAGTAGATTATTCTTAAGTCCTTTCACTAGGAGTACATCATCAATTAGGCAAGAATTAGATATACCTATTGAGCCGATGCCTTCAATGACTCCTTTGCTGTTGTCTCCAAAGGTGACTGTTCCCTTCTCCTTAGGTTTGACTGATTGGAGTAGATCCTTGTTCCCCGTCATATGTCTAGAACATCCACTGTCTAGATACTATATGCTAGGGAGAACAGTTTTCCTAGTTCCCTGAAAAGAATTGTTTTGGTACCCTTTAGTTCTTTTGGGTCCACAATGTTAGAAAAGAGAGATACAAAATAGACTTCTAAGAGTTCAGTCTCTCATAGAAACATCATCGCCACTTTCTAAGAGTGCTCCCAGTAGTAGGTAGGGCATATGGCCACTTTAAAACCCTATTTCCTTGGACAGAGCAACGTTCAACAGGGAGACCAGCCGCAAGTCAAGGCATTTTTAAGCCGGTCTATATTGAACTCCCTTAGATTGTGATCTCATAATGCCGACTAATGAGTTGTTAAGTACTCTTAGGCCTCCATTTCATATAGCTCTTTTGAACATATTGATATTTCAATGATCTGCATTTATGTCTAACATGACCAGATTTGCAACAATAAGAACAAGTAGGGGGTGATCTCATTTTAGCTTTAGCTATTAGACTAGCAAAGTCTATAGACTTTTTACCATAGCCTATTCCTCCCTTATCAAAGCTACATTTCTGCATGCTAAGTAGGTTGTTCAATTTATTGCTACTCACATTGAATTTATTGAATGATTTTTCTAAGTGATCTAGGTCATCCTTAAGTCTAAGATTATCATGCTCCTTAGTTTCTAATTCCTTTTTAAGATTTTTATTCTCTTTTCTAAGAACCTTAGCCATATCAAACATATCTTTATACGCATGTAAGAGTTCATCGTAAGTAGATACCTCGTCATCGTCGTCAGAGACGATGTCATCATTCTTAGCCATGAAGCAGAGGTTTGCTTCCTCGTCGTCGTCGTCGCTATCACTCCAGGTAGCTAGTAGGGCTTTCTTCTTTTCTTTGTCCACTTTCTTCTTGAGTGGGCATTCATTGGCGTAGTGACCTTGTTGTTGACAGTTGTAGCAGGTCACTTCTCTTTCAGGTTTCTTGTCTTTCTTGAATTTGTTTCCTCGCATGAATTTCTTGAATTTTCTTGCGAGGAGAGCCATGTCATCATCGTCATCTTCTTCGACTTGTGTAGTCAAAGCTATCCCTTTGTGCTTGACATCTTCTTTCTTTGATTCTTTTCTCTTGGACACTTCTAACTCATGGGTTTTTAGGGTCCCATGTAGTTGATCAAGATCATAGGCGGCAGTGTCCCCTTTGTTGGATTCGATGATGGCGGTTCTCTTTGCATCCCATTCTTTTGGTAGGGCACGAAGAGCTCTCCTCCAAACTTGCTTGGTAGGATATTGTTCTCCCAATTGTGCTAACTCATTGATGATTTGAGTAAGCCTTCGGAACATGGTGTCAACATCTTCATTGGATTCCATCTCAAATGTTTCGTATTTGAGTTGGAGTAAGTCGATCTTTGTTTCTTTCACTTGGTTGGTGCCTTCGTGACATATCTCTAGCTTGTCCCATATCTCTTTAGCTGATGAGCACATTGATATCCGGTTGTACTCGTTCATATCTAAGGAACAATGCAAGATATTCATAGCTTTAGCATTTTGCGAAATTAATTTCATGTCCTCTTTTGAAAAGTCATCCATTCCCTTAGGAATTTCAACCCCATCAACTATTTTCATAGGTGTATAGGGACCTTTCACCGTCACTTTCCATAGGTCATAGTCTACGGATTGGATATATAGGGACATACGATTTTTCCAATACCCGTAGTTTATGCCATTGAAAAGAGGAGGACGATTAGTAGATTGCCCTTGAGCATAATCACTTGCTAGGTTTGCCATAAAAAGGTTTTGAAAAGTATTTTCAAATGGCTCTGATACCACTTGTTAGAACCTAATGGGGGGGGATTAGGTTCTTTGGCAACTTTAGCAATTTAAAGCGATTATACTAAACGCAAGCGGAAGACTAGTAAAACAATCAAATATAAAGCGGTAAATAAATGCGTAAAGTAAATAAAGCAGTAAAAGAGAGATAGGAATTGTTTATAGAAGTTCGACGATAAATCGTCTACGTCTCCCCTTCTTGGTTAAGTACGATTAACCAAGGATCCACTAGCACTCGAACACTTGGCCTTGATGGCTCCAAGGATAGCCTTTACAACTCAACACGATCACCGCGCCGATACAACTCGAACACTTGGCCTTAATGGCTCCAAGGATAGCCTCAACAAAAACACTTGGCTTCACACTAAGTGTTTACAACAATAGCACAACCAACTCACAAACTATTTTCACAAATAACTCTCAAATATTGATTGAGCACTTTGGTAGAGAGAATATTGCTTGCAAATGAGAGAAGAAATGAGTTGGGATGTCTCTAAATGGTCTTGGCAAGCCTCTATTTATAGTTGGCAAAGATTTGAATTTGAATTTGTGTGCTTGGAGCGTTTATTGGGAAGCCAAGGAGTAGAGACAAAGTGTAGGCGCCGCTGCCTTCTTTTTCCAGCACTGAGCAGATTTTGTGGAAAATTCATATCTCTCAATCTAACCGTTGGATGGAGCTCAAATTTGGATAGTCGCTTGAAAACATCTCAATCTTCAATCTGAACGGTGGAGAATGAATTTGAAAGAATCAAACACGTCCAGTAAATCTCGGAAGTCGCAAAATCACGTTCTCGCTTTTGTTCTGAGCATTACTTTTTAAAAATTCGAATCTCACAATCTATCCGTTGGATTGGCCTGAAATTAACACACAATCTTTGTAACATCCTGATATTGATAGGGATTGGTGGAGATTGGATTTGGATGCCTCCATTGATTCTAGTAGTCTTCTGAATCCGATACTTCAGCAGTTAGCTCCTTGCAGAAATAGCTACTGTTCAACATATTTGCAAAAATCATAATTCCATATCCAGCCGTTGGATTGATTTTAAATTTGGATACAGACTTTAAAACATCATGGAAATCCATGTGATCGGTGGAGATTGAATTTTAATAACCGAAGCATTCCCAGGAATTTTCTGAAGTTAAGTCATCATAGTTCATTCCTTGCAGAAGTAAGTACTGTGCAGCTTTGTTAAAAAAATCATATCTCCATATCCAGCCGTTGGATTGCTATGAAATTTGGAGAGAAGCTTGAGAACATCCTGATCTTGATTTTGACTGTTGGAGATCTGATTTGGATAACTGGAAAGTGCCCGGTGAATTTTGCAAGTTTCTGCTTTATAATATTGGCTTGTCCTTGTCCATTTCTTTTACAACTTCAAAGTAACTTCCAAGAATTTGATTGTTAATATGATCTAATCTGCAAAGTCTCACTTTAAATGGTTAGTAACAATTAACCGAGTTTTGTAATCATCAAAACATAATAATATGAGATTTGTTAATGCATTAAAAACATTAATCTCATAACACGAGATTTGTATGCGTTTAAGGCGTAACACTCTTTAAACCAATAGCCATCATGCAAGTAAAATTTATCCTTTGGACCACGCATACATGACGCAAAATCTCACAAAATTCAACATCACAACTCTTTCACATGCTCAAACCCCAAAAAATTAGAATCTAAAGTAGTTAAGAGCATGTACCTTCTTGACAATGCATCCGCCACTACATTTTCCTTACCTTGCTTGTACTTGATTACATAAGAAAAAGTCTCCACGAACGCTGCCCGTTTGGCATGTCTTTTATTCAACTTTTGCTGCCCCTTGAGATGCTTCAAGGACTCATGATCCGTGTGAATCACGAACTCTTTTGGTCTCAAGTAATGCTGCCATGTCTCGAGTACCCTCACCAATGCATAAAAATCCTTGTCATAGGTAGGATAATTCAAAGACGCTCCACTCAACTTCTCACTGAAGTACGCTACTGGCCTTCCCCCTTGCGTCAAAACGCCTCCAATCCTTACACCTGATGCATCACATTCAATTTCAAACATATTAGTAAAATCAGATAAAACAAGTAAAGGAGCATTAATCAACTTTTGCTTAATGATATTAAAAAACTTCTCTTGCTCCTCGCCCTAATGGAATGGAACGTTTTTCTTGATGACCGCAGTCATAGGCACCTCCAATGTGCTAAAATCCTTCACGAACCTCCAGTTAAAACTCGCAAGCCCATGAAAACTTCGAACTTGACCAATCGACGTAGGCATCGGCCAATCTCGAATGGCACTTATCTTCTCTTCATCAACCCTCACACCTTGTGTACTCACAACAAAACCAAGAAACACGAGTTCGTTTGTACAAAACACACATTTCTTCAGGTTAGCATATAAATGTTCAGTACGCAATGTGATTAAAACAACTCTTAAATGTTCGACATGATCATCCAAGTTTTTACTATATACTAGTATATCATCAAAATACACCACCACAAACTTTCCAACAAGTGCCCGCAAAACATGATTCATGAGACGCATAAAAGTACTAGGTGTATTAGTCAAACCAAAAGGCATAACCATCCATTCATGCAACCCATGCTTGGTTTTAAATGCAGTTTTCCACTCATTTCTCTCTCTCATCCTAATTTGATGATAACCACTTTTTAGATCAATTTTGCTAAAAACACAAACACCATGCAATTCATCTAACATATCATCTAGTCTAGGAATAGAATGCCTATACTTGATGGTAATGTTATTTATAGCTCTATAATCAACACACATACGCCAAGATCCATCCTTTTTAGGTACTAACAACACAGGTATAGCACTTGGTGACATCGACTCACGCACAAAACCTTTATCTAAAAGTTCACTTACCTGTCGTTGCAGCTCCTTAGTTTACTCTGGATTGCTCCATAAACTGGACGATTCGGCAATGCACTCCCGGGTACCAAGTTGATTTGGTGTTCAATCCCCCTCAAAGATTGTAATCCTTGAGGTAGCTCCTCCGAAAATAAATCATCGAACTCCTGCAAGAGAGAAACAACAATGCTCGGAAGATCTCCGGCTATATCACTTGTGTTAAGGAGTACCTCCTTATAAATCATCAACACAAGTGGAATTTGAGAATTTATAACATCTCTCAACTCACTCTTTTGGGCTATATATATATTTTTTCAGCCTCTTTTCGCTCAACTTTTTTTTCATCTTTTTTTTATCATTCTTTTTTTCTAAGGCCATCTCACTTTTTTGTTCACTCTTTTTTCGACTCCATCTCTCTTTTTCTTTTTCATTTTATCCTCAAACACTTTTTTTGGAGTCATAGGCAACAATACAATGGACTCTTTTTTCATTACAAACGAATATTTCTTTTTAAAGACATCATGAACTACTCTCCTATCAAACTGTCATGGTCTATCCAATAAAATATGACACGCTTGCATAGGGACCACATCACACAAAACCTCATCAACATATTTTCCAATAGAAAATGGCACCACAACTCGCCTATTAACTCTCACCTCCGCACAGTCATTAAACTATTGCAATCTATATGATTGAGGATGCTTCAAGAGAGGCAATCACAATTTTTCCACAAGTTCGCAACTCGCTATATTGGTGCAACTACTCCCATCAATAATAAGACTGCACAACTTTTTATTCACAAAACAATGAGTATGAAAAAAATTTTCCCTCTGACTCTCCTCTTCCTCTCTAGGTTGTGCATGTAACACTATCCTACTCACCAATAACTCACCAACAACAGCCCCAAACCCATCCTCTTCATCAGGATCTACCAACGCAGGCATACCATCACAATTTTCTTCATCACTCTCAGACTCCACATCACCACAAGCATTAATAACCATCAATTTATTATTTGGGCATTGACTAGAAATATGGTCAATACCTTGACACCTAAAACATTTAATATCTCTAGGTCGAGTATTAGAAGTTTCAGATGTACCTTTAACCACTTTCTTTGGTGCCTCTAATTTGGTGTCATATTTTGGTTTGGACACCGGCTTCTTGTCCTTCCGTTTTGCAACGTTTGGACGCCAAGAAGTCGATGATCCTCCACCTGAAGGAAATCGGCCAGCTCTTCTTCTCTTGAGCTGCTTCTCCACCTCCATGGTCGTCTGCACCATCTCATCCAAATCAAAACAGTGAAGCTCCACCTGATCTTGGATTTCTCTATTCAAACCGCACAAAAATCGAGCCATTGTGGCTTCATTATCCTCTTCGATGTTGGTCCGGATCATCGTGGTCTCCAACTCCTTGTAATAATCCTCCACGCTCCTTGGACCCTGCCTCAAAGTCTGTAGACGCTTGTACATTTCACGATAATAATGGTTAGGAACGAAACGCTTCTTCATGACACGCTTCTTCTCTTCCCACGTCTCAATAGGAGGCTCTCCACACCTTCTTCTAGTGGTTACTAATTGATCCCACCAGATTAATGCATAATCTATAAACTCAACCACTGCCAACCTCACTTTCTTAAGATCAGAATAGTGATGGCAATCAAACACAAACTCCACATGCTTCTCTCATTCCAGATACACCTCCGGATCAGATTTCCCATGAAACATTGGAATTTTCATCTTAATGCTACTGATATTCTCATATTCTTTACTGCCCTCCTTATATTTTCCACACACCGCTTCTCGCCTATGCCTACCCCCAAGTACTCTTCTCTCCCCATCCCAATTTTCATCAAAACTCTCCTCATCATCTTCAAAATCATTCCCCTTCCTATTTTTATTTTTTTTTGCCACTACCATTACTCTCCTCCAATTTAATCATTCGCTCATGAGGAGGTTCTAACTCCGATCTCATCACCCTAGTCAACTGCCCCATCAACGCCTCAATTTGAACCTTGGAAATTCTTTGGTTCACACTTTCACTAACATCTTTATTAGGATTCATGGTACCTGCAAGAAAATCGTTAGTAATAAATTTCCTCACACAAGTTCTCACAGTTCACTCCAAACAAACCACTCAATCACTCCTTTTTTCACTCAATTTTATGGAGATGCTTTGCTTTGTAGAATAAAATTCAAACCTTCAAGTTTAAAAACTTTTAGACACCTGAAAATTGACCCACAAAGATTGACAAAGACAAGCAAGAAATTTTATGGAAAAATTAACTTTAACTCGCATCCAAGAATGAACAAAGACAAATGAATTAGCCACAAGCTACTTTTCTTCACTTTTTTTTTCTCAGATTTTTGGTCCCACTATTTTTTTTGGACCGATTTTTCTTCTTTTTTTTTTTGAATTTATAACTTGTAGCACAAGACACGAGACTTGGATAAAAAGTTTGAAAGAAACGAAATAGAAATTTAATAAAGAATAGACTCAGATGAAGAACAAAGGATGAAGAACGAAGAACACGAAAAATAGAGATATATGAAGATATATACTTACTTGATTCAAAACCTTGGCTTTGATACCAAATGATATAAATCTTGATGTGTAAGATTAGCAAACACGATTACAAATCTGAATCGCACCCTCTAATCAATAAACAAAAGATCCAAAGTTTTGCCCAATCTTTGAAACAAGTAAAATTGATAGGATTTTGGATTTCCACCTTTAATCGACGGTACGATTAAAAACAGAAATCACAACAATTGAAACCAAAGAAAACCTTCAGATAACTTGTATCTGACAATCTTCAGTGAAAAATCAATCGACAAATGCTTCCAAGTAATTAAACTGGAAAAGGTTTGATTTGAAAAGCCAAAGCAAAGTTTTGAATAAAATTATAGAGAGAATTTCAATAATTTGTGTATATACTGAATCTGAATTATTATTAATGAAATAAACAAAAGTATTTATAGTTTACAATCAAAAATAAAAGACAATGCAAAATATTTCCTAAAGATATCAAAATATCATCTAGAAAGTTTCCTAGTATAATTAAATCTCTCAAAAAATAGGAAAATAACATCAAAATATCAAAATCCCAAACACACACAACACGCCGAAGTGTGTGTAAATTTTCGAAAAAACTCGATCACTCGAGCGAGAGGTACTTTGTCCCGAAAAATCAATTGAGCTCGCTCGAGCGGGCACAACTCTCGCTCGAGCGAGAAACGCTCTGTCCGAAACTTTCATTGCGCTCTCTCGAGCGGCACTTGGTTGCGCTCGAGCGAGACCTCTTCTGCCTCACTTTGATTTTCTTCACTCTTTTTGACTCCCAACACTTCAAGGACGCATATGCAACTCCCAAATTTATCCTTAAGTGCTATCAACTCCATCTTGGTAATTTAACATCAATATTTGAAGTGTTTTCTTGAATTTGTTAGCTCGGCTCCTCGTTATTGGCCCTTGTGGCAACTCCAATGGATCTCGAACTCCACTTGCCACTCTATCCACATGAGAGCTTGCCATGATCGCATCATAAAAGATCTACTTGGTGCATACAAAAATTTTAAAAGATACGTCTGATTTCACAATTTCAATTATTTTAATATATAATATCTTATTTATATTATTTTGTTCAAGGAAAGACAATTATGACAATTGTATAATTAATGTAGTCCATTCTTTTAAGTAAATTGACAGTGCCAATGAACACAGTTGATAAACTGTAGTTTAATTCTTCAAGGAAGAATATGTCATCTCGTATAAGCGAGATATGAATCATAAATTCGGCACAAAATATTGAGATATACGTCATAATCAAGTATTGTACTAAACGTACATCGGTATCTCGTATCACTATCGTACCTAAAGTACGTAAAGAGATTTTATTGATATCTATCAAGCAAGATATAAAGTTTGTGGAGACCATTTATGTGATGCCCGAGGCTGAGGAGGCAAGGAGTGATCGCTGGTGCCAAGAGGTTGCACGGACAATGAGCGGCTCCTAGTAGGCTTCTAGGCGAAGGGAGACATGAATGAACTGATCCTGCCCGAATGAGAGGGATTTTGAGACTATGTAGGTATGTGACTACATAGTTGAGAAGAGTTTAAAAGATTTCATATGTACTACTCATATCCAGAAGGTGCATCTTCTTTTCGAGAGCTCATCATATAATAACTCCAAAGTTAAGCGTGCTTGACCTGGGAAAATTATAGGATGGGTGACCCCCTGGGAAGTTTCTCAGGGTGCGTGTGAGGGAGGACATAAGCACGCTGGAAAGACACGTCTTGATACAATGGGTCGTTACAAATGGTATCAGAGACGACCTCTCTTAGTACGGTATGGTTTGGGGACGAACCAAGCGGAAGCTGGTGGGCATGTGACGCCCGGGGCTGAGGAGGCAAGGAGTGATCGCCGGTTCCAAGAGGCTGCACGGACAATGAGCGGCTCCTGATAGGCTTCTAGGCGGAGAAAGACATGAATGAACCGATCCTGCCAGAATGAGAGAGATTCTGAGATTGTGTAGGTATGGGACTACATAGTTAAGGAGAGTTTAAAAGATTTCATATGTACTACTCATATCAAGAAGGTGCATCTTCTTATCGAAAGCTCATCATATAAGAACTCCAAAGTTAAGCGTGCTTGACTTGGGAAAATTATAGGATGGGTGACCCCCTGGGAAGTTTCTCAGGGTGCGTGTGAGTGAGGACATAAGCACGCTGGAAAGATACATCTTGATACAGTGGATCGTTACAATTGATGTCTATCCAAATTATATGTTTCATCGTACGTTGATATGAATGTATGAAAGATCTGGAAGATCGTTTGATTGACGATGAAAAAATATGATGTGCTTGATATTATAAAATAGTGATACACAATAATGATGTATATGTATTTTTGAATCTAGTAGATATTTATTTGGTTTAAATAGTATATTACAACTCAATATTTCTAGAAGAGCTAAAGAGCTCCAAATGTATCATTGATACAAATACTTTCAGAGTTTTACATAATGGATTGAATTGAGCATTCAAATTATATAAATAGTTGAAATACTATTGATAGTGCACAAAGATGTTGATGAATAAGTTAAAAGTTTTTGGATCGATAAATATGAAGGTTTTTGAATCAAAGATCCAGAAGATTTTATGAATTCTTATTGGCTTATCAAATTTGATATCACTATCATTAGCTCAAATTGATAAAAGTCCCCATATTGTCTGGAATGAATAAATAACGTGGGCTCATGAAGCGCAATATGATGTTTGCGAAAATACGTATTGAGAAAAACTTTCAGAATATATAATCAAGACAAGCTTGATAAAACAAGAAGAGGATATGCATATCAATTTTATGATTATAAATACGTTGGTTTAGTTGATTTATTTTGCCTCCAATCAACTATTAAAACATGAGAATATATGCATCATATTTGGGAATATCTGAAATATATGTTGTAAATATTATGTCAAATGATTATGTACTGAAAGTTAAATGTTTGTGCGAGAAATGCACTACATAAATCTCTTGAAGAGATTTTAAATATGTTGGAAATAAATTAGATCTTATGATCAATTATTTTGAACAATGAGATTTTATGACGCAAAATTCTCATTCGTTATTCTTGTGAAACAATGTTTCCAACATTGAGGGGGAGGAAATAGAAAAGCTACAAGAATATTTGAGATCGATCCCAATGAAATATAAAGTGAACATGATGTTCAAAGTTTAAATCTCAAATACATTATTTGATCTTGTGTATAAGATCGTTTAGCTTCATTTATGTTCAAGTTGAACAATATATAAATCGTCTTTAGTGACAAAACCCCTTAAAAAAATGAGTGAACATCTCAATGTGAAAAGAACAATGGAGGCTGGTCGTTATGAAATAAATCGACGTCCTGCAGGACCATATTTTATATTACTTGCAAGTAAATGAAAAAGGACGCTAAAAGCGTGAACGACCAATTATCTCAATGAATCAAATTTGGATTATGTTATTCATGAAGAATAATATACAAGTATATTAAAATATGATATTTTACAAATTATTTGGGATCGAAATGATATAATCATTCGTGTGTTTTGCTATTACGCAAAATAATGATTATTTTAAACTACAGTTTGTTGAACTTTCAATAACAATGATATGTGGCAATATGAGCAAATCTTAGAAAAGTTTCTCAAAGTATTTCAAGCGGATTATGAGAAAATATTTGCACTTATCGTGGATGCACTGATTTGATGGTAATACATATAGAATCATCCTCAAAGGATTTTGATGCTCAAAATATTGTTTTTGCCAACTTTAAGAAGAAAAAAAGATTTTTGGTATTGAAGTACCATATATATGGCAAAATCAGCATCTAAATCAATTTTTGGCAAATACGTGCACAAGATTGGAATAAGACGAATTAATAATTTCAAGTGATGCTTGCAAGAGAGAGAGCAATTAAAGTCGTACTCTTTTTCTGTTGTCTATGATTTTTTCCACGTGATTTTTCATAACAAGGTTTTTAATGATGCAATTAACAAGTATCAAGAGATGTCGTACTCTTTTTCCTTCATTAGGATTTTGTCCCACTAAGTTTTTCCTGATAAGATTTTAACGAGACGCATCCATCGTCGGGAAGATATCCAAAGAAAATATACGTTGTTGTACTCTTTTTTCTTCGTTCAGATTTTTTCCACGGGGTTTTACTGTCAAGGTTTTAACGAGGCAACACTTGAGTCCCGATGAAGTTCCCAGACATACATCTTGCCAAATGGAGATTTTGAAGAATCGACTGCTTGTGCAAATATTCATCTAAGGGGGAGTGTTATAAATATATTATTATAGATGATTATCTTATTAAAGATATGTGATCAAGATAAATATGTAAAGATAATATTTTTACAGATTTGTATCTTGTAATCTTTTCCTATAAATAGGGGTGATTGAGTTCAATGAAATTTGCACCCTAGTATTGACTCATATGAATTCTTTCATCTCATAAATTCTTCCTATCCATCTCTATTTTTATTATGATTTATAATAGCATGTAAATTTTATTTTATTTTTTTAAAAAGAACTACAATGATTACGACTCCGAATAAGTTTGGGTCTAAAGTGATTTCAAATCATGGGGAGTCTTGGCAAAAAAATTAATAATAATAATTAATAAATTCCTAACATGGAAATTCTACCCTCGAGATTAGAATCAAATAAGTTATGAGACGCAATTTTAGTGCTTCAAAGGAATAGTGGTTTGGATGCCAATCAATTAGATATAATTAGGCTGCCTTACCAAAACATTTTTTGTTCACTTCCTCGCATCCACACATCTTAGCTTATAAAAAGGTACATAAATAACTCAAATAGTCTAGCATATATAAAATAAAAATAACTAAAAATGGAGAGAATTAAAGCTACGGTTTATCATATTTAATAAATAAAATTTTATGTCACATCTATTTATGTGAACTTTCGACGTACAATGAAATTATATTTAGTATTATATAATATATGACTACTTGATATATAGTAACTACTTTGTTATGTCAATGTGACATTAAAATTAATTTATTTTCATTTTTACCTGTTCATATATTTATTATGTAATTCTGATGGTGTAGCTTTATATCTTTCCTCATAATCTTTTTCGTTTTTCTCTAACTTCTACTTATATCAAATTCCACATATGTTTTTGTTTCCCTTATAGTTTTTTTTAAAAAAATATTTATTTGAGAACGCATGAAAACCATATGTCATGGTTACTAGTAATTGATAATTGTTGAATATTGGATTGTCTTGTAAGAATTTTTTTACAAAAAAGTTTAGTATTTTTTTTTCCTGAACACAAAAAAGTTTAGTATTTGAATAAGTGAGATAGATAATACTTAACACCCTACAATAACTTTGGTTAACACCTAATGTAATGCTGAATGAGGATACATGTTCCTAAAAGTTGGTAATTCTCTAATCAGGATAATTATCTTATTAATATTTGAGACAAAAAACGGTCTGATCTCTCTTATTGTACAATGGACATGCAATATATATTTTTCTGTTCATAAAAACTAATATGAAATAGTATTATGGATCAATTTTTTGATACAGATATTTGATCAGACCTAACTCATAAAAAATATTACTTTTCACTACAGATGTAAGTAAATCGGGTCAAACAGTCTCATAGATACAGATCCAATGACCATGAAACTGTTTCTTGCTGTTTATGATAATTAATGTCGAGCGTCTTAAGCGTAAAAAAAACTAGTTACAAAAGGGACATTTTAATTCGCGTGTCAGCCAAAATGATACATTGCATAAGCAATATAGACGAAAGTCGTCACAAAACACACCAGAGAAAACAATTTTTTTTTTCGGATTTTAGTCATATTTCACTAGAGTATTGAAATGACATTAAAAAATTACTGACATGACACCATAAATAACTAATTTGTCCTATTTTACGTTGACAATTTAACCAAAGTATATGAAAATTAAAAGTTGATATAAACTTGATAGATCAAACCACAAAATTGATAAGTTACGAGGAAAAAAAATACTTATTTCCAACTTCCGAAAGTATGTTAACAAATTTTTTCTTCGGGGTTCTATAAATCCCATATTTTACAATTAAAAATTTATAAGAGGTTTTATTTTTGACTCTTTATCCACTCTTGATGAAAGAAGTACTCGTACTCATACCCGACACACACACAAACATTCTTGATCGAAAAGAACAATTAAACTCCAAGAATTCCGACCAAAATCCCACGTTTAATTTCCTCACACACACATTACATTTCTTCAAATTCATATGATCTTCATACATTCAAATCCCATGGAGGAATCTCAAATGGATGAAGCGTCGTCTGTGGAATTCAAACACGTCCACAGAATCATGAAGTGGACGCATTTTCCTCTGTTAATGGTGGCCGTAATCGCGCTGAAATCATGGCTTCCGGCACGTATTCCCACGGTTTTCGGAGCTGCAGAATGCTTGGTGGGATTCTTCGTTTGTCTCTTCAATCATCACGTTGTTTTCCTCGTCGGAAACGCCATTATCGCATTGCTGTTCATCAGTACCTTCCACCGAAACGACGAATCCAGAGACGACATGAACGGTGGCTTCGATGATTACTGGGAGCACAGTCAGAAACTGCATGCTCTTTCCCCGTCGCCCGGTGCAGCGGATGCGGAGGAGAAGAGGGTTGTGTTTCGGTCGTCCGGGAACCAAATGATCTTGAAATGTGATGACTTGACGGCGGCCATGGAGGAGGCGAAGAAGCAGATAGATAAGTTCCGGCGAGAGATGGCGGTGAGACGGCAGCGGCCGGAGGCGGAAATGGTGGCGGATATTGAGAATCTGAGCAGCGAGGAATTCCGGCGGATGGTTGATGCATTCATTGGTAAACATTGGAGCAACAAGAAATGCAAATACGGATTTCAATGTTGAATTTATTGAAATTAATATACATATGTTGAATATGCAAATTAATTTCCGGTAATATAGTCATATTTTTGAAAAATTATATAAATTTATTGATATATTTGTAAGAATTTAGTAGGAAAAATTGTTTTTTTTGTCATGTATGTTTGTCACTTTGTGATTTTGGTCCTTTATATTTTCAGATTTCAATTTTAGTCTGCTATCTTTATTTTTTTGGCAATTTTAGTCTTTTTTCCAATGTGGCGCTGATATGGCACCAATGCAGTGCTGATGTGGAGCTGACGTGTACAATGTCACGTAAGCATTTTCGAATAAAAAAGATTGAAATTTCCAAAATAGAACATGCAGGACTATAACTGAAATATGAAAACATAGAGGACTAAAATCACAAAGTGACAAACATACATGACCAAAATTGCAGTTTTCTCGAATTTAGTACATTCAATATGCATAACTTGACACTAAATACAAAAATCCGATAGAGTTTTACTTTCAGCCATTGAATTTTTTGAAGGATGCCTAAGAATTTGAAGAACGTCGTTGAACAGCATTTGAACGATATTCTTTCGCTTTAGATTAGTCTTGATCAAATCACTATACAAACCTCACTATAGATTATGGAAAATAATTTTTGAAGGACTGTGTGCTTAAAGACCCCTAGCACCACTATATATTAGGGAGCTCGTGACCATCATTGAGTAAATCCAAAAGATTGCGGCATATCACGATGAAATTTATGCAAAATTAAAATATTAAATGATAATATCTTAACCAATATATGCACACCTTAGTCTTTCAATATTTGGTTAATAAATATAGAGACACATAAATAAAAAAATTTACTACATTCTCCAACTTACCACATATATATCTCTTCATTCATCATAGAAATAAACAAAATGTACGAAGCATGGCGATAGGTCGTTTAAAGAGAATATTATCTTCCATGTATCGCGATGCATCAGGTTTCTCCAATGATAAAACTTAATGAATAAATATTATGTTTATGCAATGTCCAACTTTAGTGATGTTTCTCAAATTAATGGATGTGTACACAAATTATAACAAATATGAGAAAATATCATAACATATTTTAATTAATAACTCAATTTTACAACAAAAATTACATGGAGGAACCAAGTCTCATTTTTTCTACGCAATCTCTAATTTTTTTGTGGTGGCATGCTTTTAGTTTAAGGATCAGTAATCATTCATTTTCAGTACTAATGTGTTTCATAACCACTATTTTATCTTTAACAGGCTCTCTTGTGGAAAAATACTCGATCTCGATGTACTTATTTGAACCCACTTTTTTTGTTCTTAGCCATAAAAAAGAAGCTGAATTGTCAAGAATATATTCAGTGGCCTAGAGATGGAATCCACAATTCTAAGCTCGAAAATGAAACTCTTCATCCATACATCATGTGAGGTGGCCTCAAAACAAAATATAAGCTTAGCCTCCATAATATAAGTAGCAATCAAAGTTTGTTTTGCGTTTCTCTAAGATATAGCTCCACCAACTAGCAAGAAAATATATCCAAAAGTATATTTTATTTTATTGAATCAATGCATCTAGAGAAGCCTGAAACAGAGTAGTCAATCACTTCAAAATTCTTAGTTCGTCTGAATATAAGTATGTAGTCTTAGCTACCCCAAAACTGTGAGGTGGCCCTCGGGTCTCTATCACTGTCTATACTCAACGTTATCCCATGAAGCCGTACAATATTCTGAATGTATAATCGGGTCATATGATCAAAGGTGAAATATTGGTTTTACGAACGAAAATGCACTGCTTGGGACAACTGGTCCAAAACCCAAATAGCATCACAATGTATGGAGGACATAGGCCAGTGAGTGACGAAATCTAAAGTTACATGTTCCTACTTTCATTTCAAAACCTCTAAACTATGAAGGTACCCTCCAAGTTGACGATTCTCGAAATTGAATTGTTGAAAGACGAGGCATCTGGATACAGATGGATATACACTTAGCTTCATTCCTTTCCACCAGAATCACATACGTAGATTCATGTACATCTTCATACTGCATGGGTGCGGTGAATCTACTCCGATGGACCTGAGATAAAATCTCTTCGCGTAACATCGGGACATCGGGCAAAACCACTCAGCCAAACAAACACAACAACCCATCCGACTAGAGGTGAAAACCAGAGGAGGTATCTCCCTAAAAAAGTCGGGCTAACTTCAACATCTTTGGATCTTAGTACTGAGCTTACCGAATACGAAAATACAATGCTGCCTCAGCAAATACCAAAAAGACTCAATTTCCTTCTGTTTTTTCTTCTAGCAAAAAGTGAAAACCAAAGAGCACCACTCCTGCACTGCACTGGTGCAAAGGGCACTCACATACACCTTAAGACTAAGTGTGTCTGCTGTTGGATTTGCGGAACCTGGATGGTATTGATTTCACAATCATAATCTTTGAGATAATCCATCCAACAGCGATGTATCATGTTCAACTCAGCACGAGTGAACAAGTACTTTAAACTCTTGTGGTCATAGTAGATCTTAAAAGGCTCACCATACAAGTAGTGACGCTATATTTTCATTGAAAAAACAATGGCTGCAAACTCCAAATCGTGCACTGGATAATTATCCTCATGAGACCTCAACTGTCAGGAGGCATAAGCAATCACATGCCCATATTATGGATCAGTACACATCCCAAACCCTGCTCGGGTACTTGGAGACTCCGGCGACGAGCTTATTGGCAGACTTTCGAGATTTACCTTGCTCGGGTACTTGGCGACTCCGGCGACAAGGCAATGGTAGTGGTAGTGGCAGTGGCAGTAAGGTCGGCCGCATGCTGCTCCATGGTCTGACATTGAACGAGGGTGATGGCGATCTTGAGGTAATGCCATATAATTAATAGATCTGTCATTTTTTTGAGAATTTGCTCTATCGATCGTCTCTCCACTTCTCCAGCCTTTATTTATGGTGTTTTGTTCCTCGCTCAAAATTTATTTACACTTAATTCCATTTCGATTTCATGCTTTTCTGCGCTGCTGTTTCGTACCAGTGTTCGATTTCTTTTTGGAAAATTTTTATTCTCGTTGGTCTTGAATTAGAATTTTTAGCTTTGATTTGTCGGTATTTTCTTTGTGTTAACACTTTGAGTTTTATATTGAAGGATTGGTGGCACTAACACGTGGTGTCGGGGGAGAGCCAGGCGGCCAGTGGGTCTCGCGGCCTGAGTAAATGACCAGCACCATCACTTCGTATTTTGGTGCTGATCCCTCCGCCGTGGGAACTCCCTCCCATGTTTACTCTTCTTCGAGCTCGGGGTCATGAGCTGAATTTTTGTTACTTTCACCGGTTTTATTTTCTGTATTTTGAAATTGCTAAATTCTAGAGACAGATAGAGAATAGATGGAATTTGATTTTGTTTTTTTCATTTTTTTTTATTTTTTGTGTTGGAGTGCATCGAAATTTGCTGGATAACAGATGCTTATGAGTTTGTTGCTGGATAACTGATGTACTAGTCCATAAAATTCGTTATTTTACCGGTTCTCGTTTTGTAAAAACCATTCAGTGGCTGCTTAAATCCTCTTCAATGTTCGCGTTGTTGTGAATGTTATGTTTTATTTTGTGGTAATTACTTAGAAGATAAAAATGATTATAACTCTCCAATACAATTGAGATTTCAGCTCTTCACGATAAAGTCGAACAAGTACTGCAATCCTTGAAATTTATTAGTGTTGCTCTGTTGTGTTTTATGCTCAGGATTTGTTTGGAATGATAGTGATGCTGCTTAATTGCAGTTGTGGAACTGAATTTCAAAATTTGTAGGTAGGAAACTACATGCAAATGCAGAAATTGACGTGGATGCTCCTGTTGATCCGCCAAAAGTGGAAGATAAGATTGGAGCTGTTCCCCATGGATTATCTACAGATTCTGATGTTGTTAAGAGGTGTTTTGAAATACCATCTTCATGTTTCATTCAAATGTTGTTTTTCACTTTAAAACTATCAATAATCAATCTATATTTTTGGGTGTGTGATTTGCTACTGTTATTCAGAGAATGAGTCCATATCAAGGAAAACTCTTCGTGCCGATGCTGAGAAGTATCAATTCCAAGCTGAAGTATCACGGCTTATGGACATCATTATCAACTCGCTTTACAACAATAAGGATATTTTCTTGAGAGAGTTGATCTCAAATGCCTCTGATGTGAGCTTTTGTTGTTTCCCTTTGTTTGATGTTATTTACATTAACTTCGCTGGAAAGATCTTGTGTTTGATGTATGTTTGTTGCTGATTTAGGCATTGGACAAGATTAGATTCATGTCACTCACCGACAAAGAAATTTTTGGTGAAGGTGATGATACAAAGCTCGAGATTCAGGTTCGTGACTTATTGGTTTTAGTTTAGTCAGTTTTGCTAAATTTTCGTTTAGCATTTTGTAGGAAGCTTTTAAGCATTAGATTATGGTATTACTGATGCATGGAATAATTTTTCCAATGTTTTAAAAAATAATTTTTCAGATTTTCATGAAAGTACTCTGGAGTCTGTTAAGTGGCTGTATTAGAATTTTATAGACATCATATTTCTTGATTATGTATTGACTGCCTGTTGAGTGTTGTAATCATAAAGATTTCTCGTGGAATTTTAAGCTGTTTTATCAGATTGTATAATGAACTCATTTTTTTGAAAATTAATGGACATGACTTATTATGAACGAAATGAACAAATGCAGATTACATTGGACAAACAGAAGAAAACAGTTTCAATTCATGACAGAGGTATTGGAATGACAAAGGAGGATTTGATCAAGAATTTGGGAACCATTTCCAAATCTGGAACTTCAGGTGTGTGGAGGTTTTGGCATCGGTGGTTGCCTGTGGATGAGGTGCTCCAGCAGCGGGGTTTCTCCCTTGTGTCCAAGTGCCAGTGCTGTGAGATGTCGGAGACATTCACTCACATTTTCATCGACGGTCCCATCGCCCGCTCTGTGTGGCATTTCTTTGGGGCTATCTTTAGAGTTCGCATCCCTGCCACTGAGAACTTTAGTCTGTTTCTCAGTGCTTGGAAAAGGGGTCGCGAGTGGTCTCCGGGGGGTAATGTGAGGGAATTCATTCCTTTTGTCGTGCTTTGGTTCCTCTGGACTGCACGCAATGATACTAAGCACCGTCACTTACCCTACTCTGCGGAGAAGGTTAAGTTCCAAATTTTGTCTTATTTGAGACTTGCTCATTCCGCAACTATTATCAAGCCCTGTCTTTGGCTGGGGGCTTTGCAGGCTGCGAGGAAGATGGGCATTTCGGTCGGCCTCCAACGGATTCACAAGACTGCGATCGTCCGTTGGTTGAGGCCTCCACCTGGGTCCTTCAAGCTCAATGTGGATGGGAGCTCGAGAGGTAACCCGGGTGAGTCGTCTGTGGGGGGGGGGGGGGTTGTCCGGGATTCTTCTGGTAGGGTCTTGGCGTTTTTTAGTGAGTTCATTGGTTTGGGGTCCAATGTCCATGCAGAACTCTGGGCGATTTGGAGGGGTATTCTTCTCTGTTCTGACCTTAGCCTTTTTCCCCTTTGGATTGAGACTGATTCCCAGATTGCCATTCAGATTCTTAGATCTCGGAGGTACCGTTGGGATTTGGACCATATTGTTTCGAGGACGCGTGTTTTGGTGCGGAATAGGCCGGTTCATTTCTCGCATATCTATCGGGAAGGGAATTCGGTTGCGGATGCGTTGGCGTGGCAGGCTCATGATCATAGGCAGTGTTTGTTGGAGATTGGTGTTCCTTTAACCACTCCCATCACTGCGTTAGCCCGTTCTGACTCTTCCGGGCTTCCTTACCTTAGATCTAGGTTTTCTTAGAGCCTCACGCTCGCTTATAGCCGTTTCTCTTGGGCTTTCTTTTTCTTTGTTTGCTCTCCTTTTTGGTCTAGGTCATCCTAGATTTAGATATATGTAGCTATTTATTTTTCTTTGCAGGTACAGCTCTCCGACCCTTTTTCGGAGTTTTTGGAGTTAGTCTGTTCCCCTGTCGCTTGCTTTGCTTCTTCAGGGTGATGGATCACCAGGCGTTCACTGTGCTTCTCCTTGCCTGGTTCTTGCTGTTGTTTGGATGTTTTGGGGGCGGTCTCTCATGCCCCTTGCTTTTTGGATTTCCAGTCTTCTTGGGAGTTAGGTTATGGCTTGAGTTTCCTTCGCCATTTTCCTGCTTTTTTGCTCTGGGCCTGCTGGTTTGTGGTCGCTCCTCTTTTTCCTCGCGGCCTATGTATAGTGATTTCCCAGCTGATCATGACTTTTGGACATATTTCTTGCATAGCTTTGATCTGTTGTTCAGCTCTGGATGGTGCCAGCCTCTTTTCGCGCTTTAGTGTCGGATTTGATTTTGCTGGCCTGGAGTTGTGGATCTCCTCTAGGTTTTACTGCACAGGTTGATACCAGCCACTCTTCGCGCCTCAGTGTCCGTTTTTGATTTTGCTGGGCCGAGCTGTGGTTCTCTTCTAGCTTTTGCTGCCCAGGATGACTGCTGACGTTGACTTAGTTAGCTATCTTTGATGTTATTTGTTTATACTTATTTCCTAGGGATGCTTTGGTTGTATATTTTTCGATACCCTAGCTGTTCTGATGTTCTTATTACCTTAGTATAGCCTTTTGGAGAGGTCTTGGCCTAGTCCCCCTCCTCCGTTAGGTGTTATTTGTATCGCTTTTTTATGTTTATATACAGGTAGGGGTCTGCCTAACACCCCCGCTTCCGGCGGTGTTTTTTTTTTAAAAAAAAAAAAACTTTCAATGACCTTTTTCTATACAACATTTGTAGAAAAAATGCAGACCAGTGGAGATCTTAACCTTATTGGAAAATTTGGTGTTGGATTTTACTCCGTATATCTTGTGGCTGACTATGTTGAAGTGATTAGCAAACATAATGATGATAAACA